>NC_056747.1:54650708-54803208 GCF_019279795.1 Protopterus annectens | reverse complement strand
ATAAACAGAACACGCTGGCTGGAGACACAGATGTGTCCTAAAGGATCCCCACACTATGGAATAGGTTCCCCATCCATGTAAAACAGAGTTCATCCCTGATCGTATTCAACGAAATCTCGACAATTGGATGGAAAATGATAAATTTACTTTCAGACTGTTCCCCATGTCCCTTATGGTCAGAGGCTGTCAATAAGAAAAATGCTATCCTTACTAACAACCCCCCCCCTAAAAATACTTAGCTACCTGCCTACATGCCCCCCCATATGATACTTGGGACCCAAATGTTTTGGGTGCCAGCTAGGCTTTTAAGGGCCCTTGTGGTCTTTAGCTTAGTAACAACCTATGACCCTATGAACCTATACAGCTAATTAGCTTTGAAACAGTTTAAAAGGCCATGTGTTTGGTGTGCTCTTCTGAACAGCTCATAACATTCTACCTAAGGTATTAACTACAAAACAGTAGAGCAGCGCACACACATGCGCACACACACACACACACACACACACACACACACACACACACACATACACACAGTCTCTCTCTCTAACATTGACGCCATCTTGCCTTCTTTCTGATATGGTACAACACTGAGACAGAAGTCCTTCTATAAAATGAAGCAGCAAATTCTATAACATACTTAACCTACTAAACTTCCTTTGCAACAGCTACTGATAATCATACCAGCAAGAATAGTGATGCATAAGGTACTAAAAATAAGTTCTCTGACACTGTCCACAGTGTGTATCATGACATGCACTCTAGCATGGCTATCATGCTGGAAAATGAAAAAATAATATTTGAAGTTTAAGATGGAATTCAAAAAGGTTGTATGTATCTCTGTTTGCTGAATGTGCATGACAAGGCCTGCTGCTTGTTAACAATGAGCAATGAATGTGGCAAAGCGAGTGTGTACGAAGAGCATATCAACATATATACCACCTGCAGCCACAGCATTTCTACAGGAAGAACATGTACAAGTTAAGGTAAAACCTCAGGGAGCCAAGAGCAGATGTAATGCTTACCTGTCATCCACATGCCTCAAAGGGGCCTCAACTGTGCTGTGCATGATCTAGCATGCTCAATTGTGACAACACAAAAAAGCCATGAGGCAGCCTTACAGGCTCATGAGTCTTGTATCCTGATCTATTTTTTGACCTGATGATATATATTAAGATAGACATACAGATAGCTAGATGGACAGATAGATAAGTGTGTGTGTGTGTGTGTGTGTGTGTGTGTGTGTGTGTGTGTGTGTGTGTGTGTGGGTGTAGAGAAGGTAAGTTGTGGAAGTAGAAGATAGGAGTGTACAGTAGGCATTAGGGCCTAACAAACATGACATAGACAAGACTACATGGGAACGGAGTGACACAATCAGGGATGTGGAAGGCAATGGAGAAGGGGGGCATTAGACACATAGCAGAAATGCACTGGTGCTTCCAGGTGGGGTAGAGGTGTGTGCACAGCACCTTGAGACATCAGTGCCTGTGATGTTGCTGCCAGTGTTGTAGTAGTTACTGGTGGTGGTTCTGTGACAGACCTGGATGGTGCCGATGGTGCTGGTCTGGATGCTGTTGCCTATAAATGTCAAATAACTGAAGAGAAAAAAAATGGAACACATAAATATATGAAGTGGAAAGGGAATGAGAAACAGGGTGAGAGAGAGGACAGTACACGTTCAGTGACAAAATGCAAGTATAACATCATTGGAGTCTGAGCACTTTACCTGTATTATAATGCAAAGGTCATGACACAACCATTATATTGTAACAATGATGTGCTTATATGCAACCTCAGTAGGACTGGAACCCTCCAACGTTCATCATATTGAGTGTCAAAGGCTTGTTATTTTCATACTGAGCAGCAGCAGCTATTAGAGGGAAGACTTTGGGGAAACACATAGTAATTATGTATCACAGGTTTACAAAATTAAAGAAACAAAAACATGTAACCAGTAGGGGAAATGAACAGACAACCTTTATTAGCTGTATTATCAGGAGCACTTAATATATATGCTAAGCTATTGTACCAGTCAGACAGAAGACTTCAAGGAAACACACACTAGTATGTCACATACTTGCAGAAAGAAAGAATAAAAGATACAACAATTCCTTGAGACAACTCTTTGGAGATGTAAAGTCATTATCCAAAGCCATAGTTGTCAGTCTAATAGTTTTCAAATAGAAGTGCTTCACACTTTGTACTTAACGATCACACCTGATTTAATCTGTGCCAACCGCTGCGCAAGGATGATAATCTCATTTGTGCAGCTGAAGCTGGAAAAGGCCATTATAAGAAGTGTATGATACTGGTTGTACATAATACTTGGAGGTGGGAAACATGGCAGCCAAGCTCCTTGTGATGTGATGAGCATAAGCAGTGCATGCCAGTTGGACATGGACATTGCTGGTGTTCTTTTTGTACTATGGAAGCTTACCTGGGTATGACCAAGACGTCTATATTTTTTGACTGGATTAAATTATGGAAATTGGAGTACTGGAAAGAGATAAAAAGGGGAAGCAAGAACATAAAATGAAGGTGAGAATGGTGGGAAATATATTTTGTTTTTGAGAAAGGTACCCATTTGTAATGCATAAAGAGAAGTTAAGTTTGGAATGATAGTAAGGGAAGTAAGAAATTAAAGCAATACTACATAGGAATTGGCACAACTACTCCTTAACGCAGGGCCTGATGAAGACCAGAGGAGAATATTCAACTATGTTTTTTAGGCTTTAATTTAAAAAGAATTTTTGAAAATGAAGTTATAGCTCTTGCCTATCTACAAACCTATCAAATCTGCTGGGCATTGTCTGTACTCATACAAGTTTGCTAAGGGCTGGAACTCCTTATCTGTATCCATCAGGTCAATACCCTCCCTCCCATCTTACAAAACCAATCTGAAAGACTTCCTAGACAAAATCTGGCTCTGTTCTTGATCAAAACCAGGATAAACAATACCCCTAAATGTGAACAAGTACCTTTTCATTCCTTATACTTCCTTACTCTCCCTTCTTACTGATATCTAATTCTGTTCCCCAACTTTCTCTCTAAATATACCATAAGCCTGTTTTCCCTCACTTCACATTGCATTTCCTGTTTGTATTAGACTACAAACTGTCTAAAATTTCTCTAAATATTAAATGATTGTCATATAACTTGTATTGATTCTTAACTATTTTTTTTATATTATGTCTATTTTTTATAATTATTGAAACTGCAGATGTTTTTATTTTATTTTTGAAAATTTTAAAATTATTGTCCTTAAAATGTTTTACAATAATTTGGAGCTTTTCTCCCCAGGCCTCCACAGAAAATGGGCTGCTACCCAGCCGGACTTTGATAGTAAGCAAATGTTAATAAATAAATAAATAGCAGGAATAGAGATTATATGTATATCCTCAAAAGCAATGTCTAAATGTGGGGAATGTGCCTAATGTAGATTATACGTGAGGGAAAATGCAATGATTTAAAAAAAATGTTTTTATTTTTTTTTGTGTTGGAGAAGATTCCACCTTTTGATAGGGATCAGTAAAAACAAAATGAAAACTCCAGCAAAGCTAGAACTTCCAATAAGTGACCTCCCAAACCTCTTGTATCAGAGGCACATGGGATATATGCAAATGATCCTTATAAACATCAAGTGTTTTAGCTACTTGGCAATTCTGAATGCCCATGACTTGTTTCGTCATTTTAATGGACAATTTCAGGCCTGTCTTGTGCTGTGCCGATGAGGTCATAACAAAGCCGAAATATGCATATCCACAGCTAGAGGGGTTTGGCTTTACTGTCCTGAAATTGTCCATTAAAATGACGAAACAAGTCATGAGTATTCAGAATTGTCAATTAGCTAAAACATCTGATGTTCATAAGGATCATTTGCATATATGCCATGTGCATCTGATACAAGAGGTTTGGGAGGTCGGTTATTGGAAGTTCTAGCTTTACTGGTGTTTGCATTTTGTTTTTACCAATTGGTTTTTCAGTGACCTTCTCACTCATTGTTTTAGTTTGTTGTTTGGGATATCTTTGCAGTGACCCTAATGATAATTTCTAATGCTTAGTCAAACACTCTGCTTGTGCTGTGCCGATGAGGTCATAACAAGGCCGAAATATGCATATCCACAGCTAGTGGGGTTTGGCTTTATTGGCCTGAAATTGTCCATTTCCAAAGTTCTAGCTTTGCTGGAGTTTCAGTTTGTTTTTACCTTTTGATAGGGAGAAACTTGTCAGCCTGTGTTGAAAAGAAAGAATTAAATTGGCAGGTTTTTCTTGATTCTACAAATCCCTGTGGCATTAATGATCTGTTAACTATTAACAGTTTACTTCTTATGAAAGGGATGCAGATTTAAGGTTGCTTTAATATTATTTATAGCTGTCTATTATCTATGATACATTACCATGGCACAATATTCTGTTGAGGGATTCCAACTTTTTAAGGTTCATATTATGTAGTTATTTTATTGTTATAAGTTGCATTTTAATACAATGAATTTCTTTTAACATTTAAGGTAAATAGAGTGTTTATGTTTGAAGGTACTAGATGGCACTACGTATTCCTTTATATAAAGAAATTGGCATAAGGGAGCATGTATCTGAATAGGTTCACAGAGGAATAGTGAACAAAAGTGCTTATGGTTCCTTAAATCTTTTTCACAAGTCCTTGGTGTCTGCAAAGTGTGTTTTATTGGTTTAAAATCAGTATTATTGGGAAAAAATGCATATTTTGCAAATGTTTTCATTATAATTACAAAATGTGAAAAATAATTTATGACAATTCTGTTCTCTTTTATATGGGGATCTAGATTAAACTCAGTAAAAGGAGTATTATATGTTAATGAAGAAGGAGGATTTGGGATTGATAAATCCTTTGGTATTTGCAGCATCATTACATCTATATGAAGTGTTGAGTTGGATGAAAGAGGAAGCTGGGTTATTGATAAGTATAATAATGAAAGAAAAATACGAAAACTATGTGTATGATGAGCAATTTTAAAAGGGAAAGAGGAGTTGTGAATGGTGAGATAAAAGAGTAACAAGATAAAATAATACTGTGGAAAATAAAGATAAGCGAGGTAGAGGATGATACAAAAATGTGGCATTTGACTATAATGAATAAGTATTACTTTGTACATGGGAAAGGACAGAGGAAGAAAAGAAACAGACTGTAAAAATGAGACTAGAAAGGTAAAAAAATGTATTGAATGTAGAGATTTCTTATGAAGATTATCAATAAAAAATGCAAGTAGAAGTGAATATGCCTTATAAAAAATAGAAGAGAGAATATGCAATTATTGTGGTGAAGTTGAAACAACAAAATATGTGTTTTTTTGAAATGTGTAAGAGAAACATGGGAAAAGTTATGTGAAGACAATTATTTGGAAGGAATTAAGAACATGGGGGCTATAAATATGGATATTTATAAATGTTATACAGGTAAACAAAGGAAATTTGTAGCAGAAACAGTCAAAAAGGTGTTTTACATAATGTGGACAGTATGGAATGAAAGACTGAATAAATACAATTTTAATGGTAAATGGATACTAGCATAAATATTAAAATAAAATAAATTTTGGCTATGGAAAAAGGGTGGGGGGGGGTCACAAAAATGAATGCAGATGAAAAAGAAATGTATGTATATTATTACATACATGAATGATGGAAAATGATTATAAAAGGATGTAAATAATTGTAAATAGTATTTAATATGTATATATTATAAATGTTGTAAATAATTTATTTAATAAAGGACCCCTACTCTGTTCAATATCTGCCATGGGGTCTTTTACATCTGCATGAGCTACCCCCAACTCAGACAGATAGGGCCTTAGTTTAATGTCTCATCTAAAGTGAGACACATTCAGTTGTGCAGCATCCCCTTTATGCATCAGTGTCAGGAATTTATCTACCTGGTGCTGGAATAGAATCACAGCCTTCTGTACCAAAGGCAAATGTGTTACCTCTTACACCAATGACACATTAAAAAAATAATAAACTGCTTAGAAAAAGAAAATAACAACATAATGTGCCTTTATTTCTACTGGAAAACAGGATAAACAACAAAAAAGTTTAGTGGGAAGATTCTGCTCTCCTGTGCCATAGTTACGAAAACAAAGTAACACATTTTTTACATAGTCTTTGGACTTCCACCCACATTCACATTAAGATGAACCAAGCAATGATGTCACTGCAGTGAGGTCCCTAGACAGCGAGCCACAAAAAGAAACTTACGCAAACAGAATCTGGACAGTAGAACAGCTATGTCTCCCAGAGAGGTTTTTCTTCTTTTCAGATTTTTTTTGTACCAACAAACATGGTTTGTGACTTCATTATTAAGGGAATGGAAAAATAAGGCAACTCACAATATTATACACTTAAAAAACATTCCAGCAAGGGTGTTGCCAATTATTTCATGGCAAGTATGAGGTATGAGAGTTACCATGGGAAATGATGAATGAAAGCTTTGTCATGTTTAAGTACTGAGCCTCTGTTCTCTGCCTTGCTTGTAGCAATGATTTAATAAACTAGGCACACAACAAGTAATAGATTCTTTAGGAATTGCTATGAAAAGTTAGTTTAGGCACTGTATCAAAGTAGTGTACTTGTAGTACTTTGCCTGGAGTCAGTTAATCTGAACATACTAAAAATGCATTTGGTATGTATTTTCCTTAATTTGTATTTTTTAGAGTTAGGAGAAAAATATTCAATTGCAAAAGCTAATTTACAGGGACAGACATATGAGTCATGTGAGTTCATGGCTACCACTCCATCTAAAATTCAACATTCCTGCAGTAACTAGAATCATAACTGTAATGTTGCCTTCAGATCCATTAGAATAAGACAAAGTGTAAGGTAGCTGTTCAAACATTGAATAATGCATGGCTCCATGCCATAGAGAGATAAAACCCCGAGCTATGACCAGGTGACCTGGGTTCAATTAATGGTTTGGAAGCTGGAGGAATCAGCTGGAAAAGGGTGTGATGGAATGATCAATAGCAGGCCAGCCATCCTAAAGGGAGGTGGTCTGGTGCACTGCAAAGCCAACACGTCCAGTAGTGGGTCTATTTTGAAATCCCAATGCCCTTATGACCAACAGTCATATGCCTGAGATGAAAATAGTGAAACTTTTTCCCGGGGTAAGTAAACACTTGCCCAAATGAAAATGAAACTCATACCAAAGTAAAACCCACCTAGGTAGGGGGCTACGTTCACTATACCCCCTCTAACTATATATGCCAACTCCGAGATCACACTACAGTGGCAAAAAGGGCATGTTGGGCAAGTGTTTACTTACCCTAGGAAAAAGCTGACGTTCCATTTTTTTCAAGTTTCGTTTTGGGTATATGATCTCAATCATATGGGCATCAGGATTTCAAAGTAGACCCCTAGGAGTACAAGGCATGTGGCATGCTATATGCACTGGTGAAGGTTACAACTGCAGTGCATAACAGCATGCTGCATATGCAACAGGATTTAGTGTATGTGGAAGCCTGCATGCATGCATCCTTGGCAGCCACTATAGTGGAAGTCAAAGCCACAAGTGGGGCACAATTAGGCGAATAAATCATACTGGTTCTTCTCTGCAGTATATATTGGGCTACTGTCAATGTCCAACTCTCTCCCCTAAAGGGAGCAAAAGAATGATGGGTTCTAATCCCAAAGGGGAACATCCCCCTCCAACAGGGAACAAATAGGCTGATGTGGACACACCACTCTCCAACAGGGAACCAATAGGCTTATGAGTCCTTCTAGGAAGGAAGAAGCCTTGCCCTGACAGAAAAAGAGTGGGCTTAATTTCTTGCCCTGAAATGGAACAAATCGGTCAATAGGTCACTTGTGGGATGAGGCTTGATGGTCATTTGGTTTTGGATAACCGACAGAAATATTAAGAAAAAATACTGACTCATAAAATAATTCATCATAAATGACTGTGATTGAAAGAAAGGAAGAATTGTTTATCATCTCCAGATTGCAGCAACAGTCATGATAGTAATACAGAAAAGCGGGGGGAGGGAGTAAATACTGGATATTATTGCTGATAAACTCAAGGCAATAACTAATATTACTTCAAAGCCTTAATAGTCACCATGATTTTATTTTAAGAAATAACACTGGGCACAACAGAATGTCTTAAAATTACTCTCTGAGTCATCTGTTGTCCTAACACTCCCCAAACTCCTTTGAGGTGACATAATTTTTATGAAATCAAAGGTTTGCCATGCCTAAATCATCTGAAACAGAACATGCACATCTTCCGGCTGACATATGGCTCATCGGCTAAGAAAGGAGTTGTGACAGGTTTATACTAAACAGGCATGGAATTAATTCCTATATACTCAACACAGATATGGTATGACTGCAGACCAAACCTTCTCTCACCTCCTAAAACTATGCAAGTATGCCTAGAAACACATGTATAAAAATGAAGGCATTTCAACATCTTGTTTTCTGAAGGTATCCCTTGTTTGAGTACTGTTATATATATTTCACTGTTAAAGTTCTACTAATGCCAATTGATTTCTTTTGTGTGCCTCATCCTGGTTAGCAGGTTCTAACTTTAAGATGAAATGATATAAGGAAATCCCTGACTAATCTCATTAAACATTCTCTTGCCTCCTGAATAATGTTTGCAGGCTTTAAGTCTGCTGCTGTGTTTCCATTTCTTAACATTTCAAGCGCGCATTCCTCTTATGATTACCGATCGGTCTCTAATTTGCTTCCTTTGGCAATAATATTGCTGACATTAGTCTTCCAGGATCAATGTGACTGTTAACAGCACATCTTTTTTCACTTCCGAGCATGGCTTTAGCAGTGACATTTGGTTTCTGCGGGTCTATATTATATATTCAAACTTTCTAAACTTCAAATCCCATATGTTTGACAACATATGATCAAAGTTTAAAAGTTCGAATATTTAATTAAAGAAAAAAAAAAAAAAACTTACCTTAACAATGCAGGTAGGGGGGGCAAGCCGCCCTGCACCCCCCCCACATGGGACATTGCACACCCCACACCCCCCCTACTTAAATATACCAACTCCGATATCACACTTCAGTGCAGAAAAAGGAAATTCTCCCATGCTACACTGAACGGCGCCGTTAAGTTTAACATTCGAACGCTTGAAATTTCGATCACATGGTGTCGACCATATGCCATTCGAAATTTTAAGCTTTTGTGGTTCTAATAGGAACCCGGTTTTGGTTTCTGCACTTTCTTTACATTATGGCCACTTTACTGGCCATCTACTACAACAGTGAGGAAGATCTTCTTCTTAGATTTCACTCTGTAGTCCTAGAGAAACATTTTTCTTTCAGTCACTTTTCCTTTTTGCCTTCACAGACTTCCTTTTGTGAAGACATTCTGAGATGGTTTACAATATCTGAGCCAGAAATTCCTCTATTTTTATCAGTAACTCTTTTCTCTACTGATGTCCCATATGCTTTAAAACCTGGCACAGACCTAACTGTGTACCACTACGCATTTGTTAATGATGCACTGGGATAGTACTACATTATGTCAGTAACAGAGCTTGGGAACATGCAAATAACATATGCTCAGGGATACTCAGCAATACCGCCTGTCCTATACAGGCACTCTGAAGAGGCAAACATGATGGGGCACTCTTCAGGCCACATGCGTTTACATTTTTGGCATAGCAGTAATAATGTGCATCACTGGGTGGTGGGATGTTCTAGCATACCTATTCAGGTGCTAAATTTGTCCACAGTCATGCAGCCACAGTGATTAATGGTAGACATAACCTGTGGGTCAAAGTCTAAGATGGATGACACAATGGACATTTAACAGAACAGATGTGCAAGTAAGATATCCAAGTAGAGGCAAACACCATGGCAGACAGGATCTGTAGACTATGAAGCCTGGGTGATGACATATTTGATGGTCCTCCTCAATGGTATGCCAGACAGACACCTGGTGGCCTCCACTGTCTCTATGCATTGGGGTCAATGACATTCCCAGTGCCCAGTAGCATAGCTAGGGTGGGGAGAAAGGAGCAGCTGCCCTGGGTGCAATGTGTTAGATGCTATGATCAGCAGCTCGATTTTTTGTTTATTTATTTATTTTTTGTTTCAGCTCTTAGGTACTAAGTGTTAGAGTAGGGACTGGCTTTAGCACCTGGCATTAGTCTAGTGTTCAGGAGTGTCATATCAAATGGAGTCTTTTTTTGCTCTCATGTAGAGATCTCGAGGGGCATGCAGCCATGGGGGCATGGGTGCATGGGGTTTGTATTGGATCTGGTGCTCCTTCACTGTAAGGATTGCCAAATCAAAGAGACTTTTTTTTTTTGCACTCATGAGGAATATGTGGTGGATGTAAGGACCTAGTGCTGTTCTGCTGTACTAGATTTTGTTTTTTACTGCCACACTGAGGGCATAAGAGAGGGCACTATATTGGGGATTGGCAGCAGGCAGCAGAACAGCCAGCTATGGTTCCACCCATGGCTGCCACTCATCTGCTTCCACTGTGGGTACACCTCAAAATTAATTAAGTCATGTTCACATATTGTTATATCTTTAAATCCACTAACCAGTGAGTGCCTGATGAGGTACAGGGTGAGCACTCATGATGATATGCAATATGCAGCAGTCAGGCACAGGTGGTCAGAGTCCATAATTTGCCATCAACCCTGCCAACAGTTAATAGTGTAGATGTCTATTCTCTGAGGGGGTGTTGCATTGGCCGGTGATGTCCACAACCTGCATCTTTCCCACCTGAAGTCCCACAACAGCCATCACACAGATAGACAGGCAGGTAGACAGACAGACAGCCAAACAGCAGACAGTACAGTTGCATCTGCTGGAGCTGTGCCCAGAACAGCCTATCTGTCACAAGAGGCACTCCAGCTCTGATATTAACCTTATTAGCCATTTTGGGCTAGTTTCTATCCCTTTCAACTTTCTGAGTTAAAAACCCATGTTTGCATGGGTTTGCACTTGTTTTAGCTCGGCGGATCCTGTTTGGGCATCCCGCAAACTACTGCAGCACCAGAAACAAGAAGGAGACACTTTTTGCTGATCTAAGTACCTTTTCTGGCTTTCTCGTAACAGCTTTTTGCTAATCACACTTTAAAAAGCCATTTTTACTGTGGTTCTGTTGTATTTCTGCTGCATTTTACTGTTAAATCATTTTACTGTGTGAGCACTTGATTTATCTGCTTAAAAGTTAAAATTTGAACTGCATTTAGTACTGTAGGTGTCACACTCAAGTATGACAGCCTTTTCTGTTTTAATTGCTTTTTGCTGCTTAGTTTCTTAAAAAAGCAAAACAAAAACCCAAAAAATACTATCTGTACTGCTCATTTCCCACCCTTTCCTATACTAGAATATTCTGGATCCCAGATCTGCTGGTTTCAGGACTTTAGTCTGTGTTTCTGAGTGGTCCAGACCTTGTTGTGGTAGTGGGAGGTCTTTCTGCTTATCAGTGAGAGTGGTAAGCATTAGAACAGCCTGTTTATTGCAAGAGGAGTGATTTCCAGCTCTGGAATTAACCTTATTGGCCGTTTTGGGCTAGTTGCTATCCCTTTCAACTTTCTGAGTTAAAAAACTGTGTCTGCGCGGGTTTGCACTTGTTTTAGTTCGGCGGAGTCTGTTTGGGCATCCTGCAGACGACTACATCACCAGAAACGAGAGACACTTTTTGTTTATCTAAGTATCTTTCCTAGCTTTCCCTTAACTGTTTCCTTGCTAATCGCATTTTACAAAGCTGTTTTTACTGTGGTCCTGTTGTATTTATGCTGCATTTTCATGTTAAATTGTTTTCTTGTGTGTTTGCTTGATTTATCTGCTTAAAAGTTCAAATTTGAACTGCATTTAGAACTGTAGGCATCACACTCAAGTACGACAGCCTTTTCTGTGCATTTTTACTGTTTTAATTGCTTTTTGCTGCTTAATTTCTTAAAAAAAACAACCCCCCCCAAAAAAATACTATCTGTACTGCTCATTTCTGACCCTTTCCTATACTAGAATAGCCTGGATCCCAGATCTGCTGGTTTCAGGACTTTGGTCTGTGTTTCTGAGTGGTCCAGACCTTGTTGTGGTAGTGGGAGGTCTTTCTACTTATCAGTGAGAGTAGTAAGCATTAGAACAGCCTATCTGTCGCAAGAGGAGTGGTTTCCAGCTGTGGAATTAACCTTATTGGCCATTTCGGGCTGGTTTCTAGCCCTTTCAACTTTCTGAGTTAAAAACCAGTGTTTGCACAGGTTTGCCCATCACACAGAGCTGCTTAGCTAGGGTTAAACTATTCCAGGCGCCATAAAGTCTGCGCTTCAGTTTTTCCCTTAGAAACAGCCAGATTGTTAATTTTAGCACCTGGATCTGCTTTTTCGTGCTCAGCACTGGCTCAGAACTGTTGTAAGCACTAAATAAACTACAAATGACTACAGCACTCAACCTTGCTCACTACCTAGTGGTTGATAGTTTTTTTTTGTACAAATCTTCCTCAGTTGATTAGAGGAAAACAAGCTCTAGTACTAACTTCCCTCAATTGTCTAAAGGAAAATAGTGATTACCCAGGCATGTCCAAAGGGACAGCTCCCCATGTTCTCTCCTGTCTACCTGGGAAATAGTGATAACCCAGGCATGTCCAAGGGACAGCTCCCCATGTTCTCTCCTGTCTACCTGGGAAATAGTGATAACCTAGGAATGTCCAAGGGACAGCTCCCCATGTTCTCTCCTGTCTACCTGGGAAATAGTGATAACCCAGGCATGTCCAAGGGACAGCTCCCCATGTTCTCTCCTGTCTACCTGGGAAATAGTGATTACCCAGGCATGTCCAAGGGACAGCTCCCCATGTTCTCTCCTGTCTACCTGGGAAATAGTGATAACCCAGGCATGTCCAAGGGACAGCTCCCCATGTTCTCTCCTGTCTACCTGGGAAATAGTGAGAACCAGGCATGTACAAAGGACAGCTCCCCATGTTCTCTCCTGTCTACCTGGGAAATAGTGATAACCCAGGCATGTCCAAAGGACAGCTCCCCATGTTCTCTCCTGTCTACCTGGGAAATAGTGATAACCCAGGCATGTCCAAGGGACAGCTCCCCATGTTCTCTCCTGTCTACCTGGGAAATAGTGATAACCCAGGCATGTCCAAGGGACAGCTCCCCATGTTCTCTCCTGTCTAACTGGGAAATAGTGATTACCCAGGCATGTCCAAGGGACAGCTCCCCATGTTCTCTCCTGTCTACCTGGGAAATAGTGATAACCCAGGCATGTCCAAAGGGACAGCTCCCCATGTTCTCTCCTGTCTACCTGGGAAATAGTGATAACCCAAGCATGTCCAAAGGACAGCTCCCCAAGTTCTCTCCTGTCTACCTGGGAAATTGTGATAACCCAGGCATGTCCAAGGGACAGCTCCCCATGTTCTCTCCTGTCTACCTGGGAAATAGTGATTACCCAAGCATGTCCAAGGGACAGCTCCCCATGTTCTCTCCTGTCTACCTGGGAAATAGTGATAACCCAAGCATGTCCAAAGGACAGCTCCCCGTGTTCTCTCCTGTCTACCTGGGAAATAGTGATAACCCAGGCATGTCCAAGGGACAGCTCCCCATGTTCTCTCCTGTCTACCTGGGAAATAGTGATAACCCAGGCATGTCCAAGGGACAGCTCCCCATGTTCTCTCCTGTCTACCTGGGAAATAGTGATAACCCAGGCATGTCCAAGGGACAGCTCTCCATGTTCTCTCCTGTCTACCTGGGAAATAGTGAGTACCCAAGCATGTCCAAAGGACAGCTCCCCATGTTCTCTCCTGTCTACCTGGGAAATAGTGATTACCCAGGCATGTCCAAAGGACAGCTCCCCATGTTCTCTCCTGTCTACCTGGGAAATAGTGATAACCCAGGCATGTCCAAAGGACAGCTCCCCATGTTCTCTCCTGTCTACCTGGGAAATAGTGATAACCCAGGCATGTCCAAAGGACAGCTCCCCATGTTCTCTCCTGTCTACCTGGGAAATAGTGATAACCCAGGCATGTCCAAGGGACAGCTCCTCATGTTCTCTCCTGTCTACCTGGGAAATAGTGATAACCCAGGCATGTCCAAAGGACAGCTCCCCATGTTCTCTCCTGTCTACCTGGGAAATAGTGATTACCCAAGCATGTCCAAGGGACAGCTCCCCATGTTCTCTCCTGTCTACCTGGGAAATAGTGATAACCCAGGCATGTCCAAGGGACAGCTCCCCATGTTCTCTCCTGTCTACCTGGGAAATAGTGATAACCCAGGAATGTCCAAGGGAAAGCTCCCCATGTTCTCTCCTGTCTACCTGGGAAATAGTGATAACCCAGGCATGTCCAAGGGACAGCTCCCCATGTTCTCTCCTGTCTACATGGGAAATAGTGATAACCCAGGCATGTCCAAAGGACAGCTCCCCATGTTCTCTCCTGTCTACCTGGGAAATAGTGATTACCCAAGCATGTCCAAGGGACAGCTCCCCATGTTGTCTCCTGTCTACCTGGGAAATAGTGATTACCCAGGCATGTCCAAAGGACAGCTCCCCATGTTCTCTCCTGTCTACCTGGGAAATAGTGATAACCCAAGCATGTCCAAAGGACAGCTCCCCATGTTCTCTCCTGTCTACCTGGGAAATAGTGATAACCCAGGCATGTCCAAGGGACAGCTCCCCATGTTCTCTCCTGTCTACCTGGGAAATAGTGATAACCCAGGCATGTCAAAACGACAGCTCCAGGTGTTCCCTCCTGTCTACCTGGGAAATAGTGATTACCCAGGCATGTCCAAAGGACAGCTCCCTGTGTTCTCTCCTGTCTACCTGGGAAATAGTGATAACCCAGGCATGTCCAAGGGATCACTCCCCATGTTCTCTCCTGTCTACCTGGGAAATAGTGATTACCCAAGCATGTCCAAAGGACAGCTCCCCATGTTCTCTCCTGTCTACCTGGGAAATAGTGATAACCCAGGCATGTCCAAGGGACAGCTCCCCATGTTCTCTCCTGTCTACCTGGGAAATAGTGATAACCCAGGCATGTCCAAGGGACAGCCCCCCATGTTCTCTCCTGTCTACCTGGGAAATAGTGATAACCAAGGCATGTCCAAAGGGACAGCTCCCCATGTTCTCTCCTGTCTACCTGGGAAATAGTGATAACCCAGGCATGTACAAGGGACAGCTCCCCATGTTCTCTCCTGTCTACCTGGGAAATAGTGATAACCCAGGCATGTCCAAGGGACAGCTCCCCATGTTCTCTCCTGTCTACCTGGGAAATAGTGATTACCCAGGCATGTCCAAGGGACAGCTCCGCATGTTCTCTCCTGTCTACCTGGGAAATAGTGATAACCCAGGCATGTCCAAGGGACAGCTCCCCATGTTCTCTCCTGTCTACCTGGGAAATAGTGAGAACCGAGGCATGTCCAAACCACAGCTCCCCATGTTCTCTCCTGTCTTCCTGGGAAATAGTGATAACCCAGGCATGTCCAAAGGACAGCTCCCCATGTTCTCTCCTGTCTACCTGGGAAATAGTGATAACCCAGGCATGTCCAATGGACAGCTCCCCATGTTCTCTCCTGTCTACCTGGGAAATAGTGATAACCCAAGCATGTCCAAGGGACTGCTCCCCATGTTCTCTCCTGTCTACCTTACCCAGGCATGTCCAAGGGACAGCTCCCCATGTTCACTCCTGTCTACCTGGGAAATGGTGATAACCCAAGCATGTCCAAAGGACAGCTCTCCATGTTCTCTCCTGTCTACCTGGGAAATAGTGATAACCCAGGCATGTCCAAGGGACAACTCCCCATGTTCTCTCCTGTCTACCTGGGAAATAGTGATAACCCAGGCATGTCCAAGGGACAGCTCCCCATGTTCCCTCCTGTCTACCTGGGAAATAGTGATAACCCAGACATGTCCAAGGGACAGCTCCCCATGTTCTCTCCTGCCTACCTAGGAAATAGTGAGTACACAAGCATGTCCAAAGGACAGCTCCCCATGTTCTCTCCTGTCTACCTGGGAAATAGTGATTACCCAGGCATGTCCAAAGGACAGCTCCCCATGTTCTCTCCTGTCTACCTGGGAAATAGTGATAACCCAGGCATGTCCAAAGGACAGCTCCCCATGTTCTCTCCTGTCTACCTGGGAAATAGTGATAACCCAGGCATGTCCAAGGGACAGCTCCCCATGTACTAGTCTACCTGGGAAATAGTGATTACCCAGGCATGTCCAAAGGACAGCTCCCCATGTTCTCTCCTGTCGACATGGGAAATAGTGATAACCCAGGCATGTCCAAAGGACAGCTCTCCATGTTCTCTCCTGTCTACCTGGGAAATAGTGATAACTCAGGCATGTCCAAAGGACAGCTCCCCATGTTCTCTCCTGTCTACCTGGGAAATAGTGAGTACCCAAGCATGTCCAAAGGACAGCTCCCCATGTTCTCTCCTGTCTACCTGGGAAATAGTGATAACCCAGGCATGTCCAAAGGACAGCTCCCCATGTTCTCTCCTGTCTACCTGGGAAATAGTGATTACCCAAGCATGTCCAAGGGACAGCTCACCATGTTCTGTCCTGTCTACCTGGGAAATAGTGATAACCCAGGCATGTCCAAAGGACAGCTCCCCATGTTCTCTCCTGTCTACTTGGGAAATAGTGATAACCCAGGCATGTCCAAAGGACAGCTCCCCATGTTCTCTCCTGTCTACCTGGGAAATAGTGATTACCAAGGCATGTCCAAGGGACAGCTCCCCATGTTCTCTCCTGTCTACCTGGGAAATAGTGATAACCCAGGCATGTCCAAAGGACAGCTCCCAATGTTCTCTCCTGTTTACCTGGGAAATAGTGATAACCCAAGCATGTCCAAAGGACAGCTCCCCATGTTCTCTCCTGTCTACCTGGGAAATACTGATTACCCAGGCATGTCAAAGGGTCAGCTCCCCATGTTCTCTCCTGTCTACCTGGGAAATAGTGATAACCCAGGCATGTCCAAGGGACAGCTCCCCATGTTCTCTCCTGTCTACCTGGGAAATAGTGATAACCCAGGCATGTCCAAGGGACAGCTCCCATGTTCTCTCCTGTCTCCTGTCTACCTGGGAAATAGTGATAACCCAGGCATGTCCAAGGGACAGCTCCCCATGTTCTCTCCTGTCTACCTGGGAAATAGTGATAACCCAGGCATGTCCAAGGGACAGCTCCCCATGTTCTCTCCTGTCTACCTGGGAAATAGTGATAACCCAGGCATGTCCAAATGATAGCTCCCCATGTTCTCTCCTGTCTACCTGGGAAATAGTGATAACAAAGGCATGTCCAAAGGACAGCTCCCCATGTTCTCTCCTGCCTACCTGGGAAATAGTGATAACCCAGGCATGTCCAAGGGACAGCTCCCCATGTTCTCTCCTGTCTACCTGGGAAATAGTGAGTACCCAAGCATGTCCAAGGGACAGCTCCCCATGTTCTCTCCTGTCTACCTGGGAAATAGTGATAACCCAGGCATGTCCAAAGGACAGCTCCCCATGTTCTCTCCTGTCTACCTGGGAAATAGTGATAACCCAAGCATGTACAAAGGACAGCTCCCCATGTTCTCTCCTGTCTACCTGGGAAATAGTGATAACCCAGGCATGTCCAAGGGACAGCTCCCCATGTTCTCTCCTGTCTACCTGGGAAATAGTGATAACCCAGGCATGTCCAAAGGACAGCTCCAGGTGTTCTCTCCTGTCTACCTGGGAAATAGTGATTACCCAGGCATGTCCAAAGGACTGCTCCCCATGTTCTCTCCTGTCTACCTGGGAAATAGTGATAACCCAGGCATGTCCAAGGGACAGTTCCTCATGTTCTCTCCTGCCTACCTGGGAAATAGTGATAACCCAGGCATGTCCAAGGGACAGCTCCCCATGTTCCCTCCTGTCTACCTGGGAAATAGTGATAACCCAGGCATGTCCAAGGGACAGCTCCCCATGTTCTCTCCTGTCTACCTGGGAAAAAGTAATTACCCAAGCATGTCCAAGGGACAGCTCCCCATGTTCTCTCCTGTCTACCTGGGAAATAGTAATTACCCAAGCATGTCCAAGGCACAGCTCCCCATGTTATCTCCTGTCTACCTGGGAAATAGTGATAACCCAGGCATGTCCAAAGGACAGCTCCCCATGTTCTCTCCTGTCTACCTGGGAAATAGTGATAACCCAGGCATGTCCAAAGGACAGCACCCCATGTTCTCTCCTGTCAACCTGGGAAATAGTGATAACCCAGGCATGTCCAAGGGACAGCTCCCCATGTTCTCTCCTGTCTACCTGGGAAATAGTGATAACCCAGGCATGTCCAAGGGACAGCTCGCCATGTTCTCTCCTGTCTACCTGGGAAATAGTGATAACCCAGGCATGTCCAAGGGGCAGCTCCCCATGTTCTCTCCTGTCTACCTGGGAAATAGTGATAACCCAGGCATGTCCAAAGGACAGCTCCCCATGTTCTCTCCTGTCTACCTGGGAAATAGTGATTACCCAGGCATGTCCAAAGGACAGCTCCCCATGTTCTCTCCTGTCTACCTGGGAAATAGTGATAACCCAGGCATGTCCAAGGGACAGCTCCCCATGTTCTCTCCTGTCTACCTGGGAAATAGTGATTACCCAAGAATGTCCAAGGGACAGCTCCCCATGTTCTCTCCTGTCTACCTGGGAAATAGTGATAACCCAGGCATGTCCAAAGGACAGCTCCCCATGTTCTTTCCTGTCTACCTGGGAAATAGTGATTACCCAAGCATGTCCAAGGGACAGCTCCCCATGTTCTCTACTGTCTACCTGGGAAATAGTGATTACCCAGGCATGTCCAAAGGACAGCTCCCCATGTTCTCTCCTGTCTACCTGGGAAATAGTGATAACCCAAGCATGTCCAAAGGACAGCTCCCCATGTTCTCTCCTGTCTACCTGGGAAATAGTGATAACCCAGGCATGTCCAAGGGACAGCTCCCCATGTTCTCTCCTGTCTACCTGGGAAATAGTGATAACCCAGGCATGTCCAAAGGACAGCTCCAGGTGTTCTCTCCTGTCTACCTGGGAAATAGTGATTACCCAGGCATGTCCAAAAGACAGCTCCCCATGTTCTCTCCTGTCTACCTGGGAAATAGTGATAACCCAGGCATGTCCAAGTGATAGCTCCCCATGTTCTCTCCTGTCTACCTGGGAAATAGTGATTACCCAAGCATGTCCAAAGGACAGCTCCTCATGTTCTCTCCGGTCTACCTGGGAAATAGTGATAACCCAGGCATGTCCAAGGGACAGCTCCCCATGTTCTCTCCTGTCTACCTGGGAAATAGTAATTACCCAAGCATGTCCAAGGGACAGCTCCCCATGTTCTTTCCTGTCTACCTGGGAAATAGTGATAACCCAGGCATATCCAAGGAACAGTTCCCCATGTTCTCTCCTGTCTCCCTGTGAAATAGTGATAACCCAGGCATGTCCAAGGGACAGCTCCCCATGTTCTCTCCTGTCTACCTGGGAAATAGTGATAACCCAGGCATGTCCAAGGGACAGCTCCCCTTGTTCTCTCTCCTGTCTACCTGGGAAATAGTGATAACCCAGGCATGTCCAAGGGACAGCTCCCCATGTTCTCTCCTGTCTACCTGGGAAATAGTGATAACCCAGGCATGACCAAAGGACATCTCCCCATGTTTTCTCCTGTCTACCTGGGAAATAGTGATAACCCAGGCATGTCCAAAGGACAGCTCCCCATGTTCTCTCCTGTCTACCTGGGAAATAGTGATTACCCAGGCATGTCCAATGGACAGCTCCCCATGTTTTCTCCTGTCTACCTGGGAAATAGTGATTACCCATGCATGTCCAAAGGACAGCTCCCCATGTTCTCTCCTGTCTACTTGGGAAATAGTGATAACCCAAGCATGTCCAAAAGACAGCTCCCCATGTTCTCTCCTGTCTACCTGGGAAATAGTGATTACCCAAGTATGTCCAAATGATAGCTCCCCATGTTCTCTCCTGTCTACCTGGGAAATAGTGATAACCCAGGCATGTCCAAAGGACAGCTCCCCATGTTCTCTCCTGTCTACCTGGGAAATAGTGATAACCCAAGCATGTCCAAAGGACAGCTCCCCATGTTCTCTCCTGTCTACCTGGGAAATAGTGATAACCCAAGCATGTCCAAAGGACAGCTCCCCATGTTCTCTCCTGTCTACCTGGGAAATAGTGATTACCCAGGTATGTCCAAGGGACAGCTCCCCATGTTCTCTCCTGTCTACCTGGGAAATAGTGATTACCCAGGCATGTCCAAAGGACAGCTCCCCGTGTTCTCTCCTGTCTACCTGGGAAATAGTGATAAACCAGGCATGTCCAAGGGACAGCTCCCGGTGTTGTCTCCTATCTACCTGGGAAATAGTGTCCAAGGGACAACTCCTGGTGTTCTCTCCTGTCTACCTGGGAAATAGTGATCACCCAGGCATGTCCAAGGGATAGCTCCCCATGTTCTCTCCTGTCTACCTGGGAAATAGTGATTACCCAGGCATGTCCAAGGGACAGCTCCCCATGTTCTCTCTTGTCTACCTGCGAAATAGTGATAACCCAGGCATGTCCAAAGGACAGCTCCCCATGTTCTCTCCTGTCTACCTGGGAAATAGTGATTACCCAGGCATGTCCAAATGACAGCTCCCCATGTTCTCTCCTGTCTACCTGGGAAATAGTGATTACCCAGGCATGTCCAAAGGACAGCTCTCCATGTTCTCTCCTGTCTACCTGGGAAATAGTGATTACCCAAGCATGTCCAAGGGACAGCTCCCCATGTTCTCTCCTGTCTACCTGGGAAATAGTGATTACCCAGGCATGTCCAAAGGACAGCTCCCCATGTTCTCTCCTGTCTACCTGGGAAATAGTGATTACCTAAGCATGTCCAAGGGACAGCTCCCCATGTTTTCGCCTGCCTACCTGGGAAATAGTGATTACCCAGGCATGTCCAAAGGACAGCTCCCCATGTTCTCTCCTGACTACCTGGGAAATAGTGATTACCCAAGCATGTCCAAGGGACAGCTCCCCATGTTCTCTTCTGTCTACCTGGGAAATAGTGATTACCCAGGCATGTCCAAAGGACAGCTCCCGGTGTTGTCTCCTATCTACCTGGGAAATAGTGTCCAAGGGACAACTCCTGGTGTTCTCTCCTGTCTACCTGGGAAATAGTGATTACCCAGGCATGTCCAAGGGACAGCTCCCGGTGTTGTCTCCTATCTACCTGGGAAATAGTGTCCAAGGGACAACTCCTGGTGTTCTCTCCTGTCTACCTGGGAAATAGTGATTACCCAGGCATGTCCATGAGACAGCTCCCGGTGTTCTCTCCTATTTACCTGATGAATCTGGGCATCTTGTGGCAATGTAGCAATTGCCTCATGTACACTGACAACCCTCTCCTCCTACCACCCAACACTACAACCTGTGAGAGATGCATTTATCTAGCCAAACTGGAAGCAAATCTCTCTCTAACCAAGACTGAACTTGTGAGTCAAGAGGAGATGTTAAACACTTGCACCACACCGCACTCATCACATAGTCCCACTAAACCTACACCACCAAAACCCACACATAGATACACAAAAACATTTGCAGAGGCTCTCATAATAATCTGCCCAAGCAACAGAGACCCCTAAAGCAGAAATGCAAGCAACCTCCACCCCTCAACGCAACCCAAAAGGCACATAACCCACAGACTCAGTGTGTCACTCAATGACAGGCCATAAGGGAAAACAACGTACCCAACACATTAGTCATAGGTGACTCTATAGTCAGGCACACTGATGTTCCACTCACCAGACTAGACAAGGAGAAGTTTACTGTCAGCTGCCTGTTGGGTGCCAGGATCTGCCACATAACTCATGCACTCCGGTCACTCCACAACTACAAATATGACTCAGTCATTGTTCATGTTGGTGTGAACAACCTGAGACCTACCTCCCTGGACTACATGAAAAGAGACATGGAAGAGCTCTCCAATCTTGTAATCCAGGGAGGTATGACCCTAGCCCTGAGTAGCATCCTACCTTCACCCAAAATGACACCACAGTACAAAGACAAAATGATTGACTTCAACAATTGGCTAAGCTTCTGGTGTCATTCTAAGGGGATCCAGTATCTGTCTGCCTGGGATGACATGGTCGACAGGCCATGATGCTTTGCCTGAGATGGCGTGCACCTGTCTCCCCTGGGATTCCAGATACTGGCTAATGCTCTTGCTGCCCCTATAGTGCCTTTTTTAGGCAAGGTCCAATTCAAACCCACTACCATAACAAGTACAGTCAAACAAATGCTGAAGGTAATGCTACTCAATGCTAGAAGTCTAAACCTCAAAATGCAATCACTCAAGGCACTCCTTAAAATGGAGAACATCAATATCTGTGCTGTGACTGAAACCTGGTTCAAGGCTCCAGTGAGCACCCCTGCATTACCAGGCTATAACTCATACCATACCTTGAGGCCATCTAACCTGGACCAGAACGCCAAAGGTGGAGGTGTGTCCACATTCATTAAGGATATCCACACCTCCAGGCTAGTTGCCTAACATAATGCATCCGAAATTATCCAGGTGCATCTAACTCTGGGCAAAACTGCAATCCAAACTGTATCATGCTACAGATCCCCACTATGCCCCAGGTCCAACCAAACACCCTAATAATGAGTGATTTCAACTACTCTACCATTAACTGGGAAAATTACTCATGTACTAACTCCTTCACTCAACGCATGCTAGAATTCATAAACTCTAATGTCCTGGCTCAACTTATCCACACCCCCAACAGGGGCAACAATATCCTAGACCTAGTCATTACCAACATGAGTGACCGGTGTTCCACACCTGAACTCAACACCTCATTGGTCAGATCCGACCATAAGCTAATCACCCTAGATATCAACATCCCGCCCCCACCCCCCACCCCCATTAAGGAAACCACTGTAAAAAATTTCTCCAAAGCCAACTTCATGCTTCTTAATACAGAAGTGGCAAACTTCACAACATCCATGCAGATGGGCAATGCAGTTACAACTGCTGAATCCTACACAAATGCACTCTATAAGCACTTGCACAAGTGCATGGATTGTGCTATCCCTAACAGAGCCAAGACGCTATCCTCCAAAAAAAGGAAGCCAATCTGTTGGTGCTACAACAGAAGGAAGAAACTTTTGCAGAAGAAAGTAAAATCCAAAGAGTGGAGGAGCTCCCTGGTCAGCCTCAGTAAGAAACTGAGATCCCTCATAAAATCCTCCAAAGCTAGCTATGAAAACAAGATTGAAACTGATTCTAAGGACAACCACAAAGCATTCTATAGCAATGTCAAGAATCTCAATGGTGACACCCAGGTCTGCTCTGAGTTACAGCACAATGGCATGAAAATTACAGAACCGACTGATATCGCCAACATCCTGGCTGATAGGTTCAGTGCTAACCTTACCCCCCCCCCTCTCACCCCCTAAAGGGCCCATATCTATACCAGAAGAATGCAGAGCCCCTGCAATCACAACTGTGCAGGTAAAACTGCACTCTCCAAAGCCAAGAACACAGCTTCCATGAGACCGGACAACATCCCAGGCTGCATTCTACACGAACTTCCGAATGAACTGGCCCCCCCACCTAAGCACCATGTTCGATCATAGCCTCACATCAGGCTTTGTACCCACTGAATGGCACACAGCAATAGTTATACCACTCTACAAAGGGGGATCCACCATGGACCCCAGGAACTATCGCCCTATTAGCCTGATGGGCCTGGTCTGCAAGGCCATGGAATGCATCACCATGGAACTTATAAACAAAGACATAAGTAACCTCCAAACTCTGGACCCCACCCAGTTTGGGTTTGTGAAAGGCAGATCATGCCTCCTGAACCTGATTGACTTCTTTGAAACAGTCACCAAAGCCGTAGACGAGGGCAAGGCAGTCCACACAGCCTATCTTAACCTCACCAAGGCTTTTGACACCATCCCCCATTCTGGAATTATAGATAAGCTCAGTAAACTGGGCATAAATCCATACATCACAAGCGGGGTTGCCAACTGGCTCACTGACAAAACACACATTGTAAAAGTTGCAGACTCCAAATCTGATAAGTGGAGTACCACAGGGTTCAGTCCTGGGTCCTCTCCTGTTTGGTATCTACTTCTTTGAAGTAAGGGCTAACACAGAGGGCCTGGATGATGAAGTTCCCAGATGACTGCAAACTAGGTGCCATAGTCAAGTCCCCAAATGACCTGGTCATCATACAGAAGGGCCTCAATCTGACAGATGCCTGGTGTCAGAGCCATGACCTCAAGCTAAATGCCAAAAAGTGCATTGTCATCCCCTTTGGTAAAAACTCTGTTCCCATGAACGACCATATAGGTGACAGTCCACTTAACGCTGAAGGTGTGATAATAGACCTTGGAACTCAGGTGGACAGTAGTCTCTCCTTTGATAATCACATCACCACAGTAGTCAGAAATCCTTCTACGTAGCACACCTCATCATGAAAGGGTTCTCATCCAGAAAAAAAGAGGTCATTGTTCCCCTCTACTCAGCTCTCATTAGACCCATTATAGAGTACAATGCCCCTTTTGGAATGTACCTCACAAGACAACTGCAACAGCTGGAAAGGCCACAGAAGTACCTCACAAAGAGGATTATGGGTATCAAACAGATGTCCTACGCTGACCGCCTAAAAAACTCCAGTTTTACTCCATAGCATATCACTACTCTGAGGTGATCTCTGCCTAACATACAAAGCTATGTCAAACCCAGAGCTGTTGGACATGCTAGACCTAAAGAAATCCCAATCCCTCCAGGATGCACACTCTAGGGACCTAAACTTTGTCACTACAATAAATAGAACATACTAGAGGGATAGATTCCTGTCCCAGAGACTTCCCATACTCTGTAACAAGCTACCTATCTATTGTCAAGCAAAGCTCCTCATTAGCACTCTTCAAGAAAAATCTTGATGAATGGATGGGAATTAGGAAATTCACCCTGGGGATCAGAGGCACAGGAAAATAACTTTCTTGGGTGGTGAAAGCCAGGGAACCTAGATGGCTAGGCTTACATAGGCCATAGGGCCAATAGCCTAGTACCTACCTATGAACCGGCACACATTCAAAACACTTACCCAGGACTTCTGTGCACCTAGCTAGCCCTCTCAAGAAGCATCAATGCTTCACTATACAGTATGCCCAACTCCCAGGTCTCATTTGCCATATCACACACTCCCACCTACATGTTAATAAACCCCCTCCTCTGTGCCCACTGCTGATTCCTGTCACTGTGCCCCCTACGTGTGCATATGATGACTACTGTGCCCTACCCTCACTGCTGTGTTATGTCTGTGTTATAGGTAGATGTGATATCTGAAACACAGCATGGCCAGTCAGTGTACCTTAGAGCACAGTCTGGGTGTTGGATTCCATGCATCACTTTAATCTTAATTGTATTTAATCTGACCCATAGTGGCCAGATGCTGTCTCTTTGCAAGTGCCCTGGTGGACTGCACCCACCTCTGCCTCTCATGTTCTTCCCCGGCAGCCGGTTCCTCTAATGGTTCCTCAGCTAGCATCCCCCTCCACCTCTGGATCCAGTCTATACAGGGGTCTGTATTACTTACTCGAACTGTCAGAATGTCGAGTACCCTTCCATCGACACCTAAGTGTCAAATGTCCTTTTCAGTGAATGGCCACATCATCGATTTCTTTCTAAGGAGAAGAAATCGGTTGGCCATTGTTTGCAATATGCCCTTTTCCCACTGTATTGCAATCTCAGAGTTCATATATTTAGTTGGGGGGTGTGGAGGGCACAGCCCCTCACATTGGGGGGTTGTGGTGGGGGGCTGAAGCCCCTCACTTCATAGTGTTTGTTTGTGTCGTTCATATTTGGACTACTGATTTCTTTCCCTTGGAAAGAAATCAATGATGTGGCAGTTCGATGAAGAGGATGTTTGACACTTAGGTGTTGATGGAAGGGTACTCGACAGTCTGATAGTTCGAGTAAGTAATATAGACCCCTGTACAGTACTTCAGCAGTCATCCTCTGCACTAGCTGCCTTTGTACAATCACGATATACAGCATTGCACAGACAACAAATACCTTTCTACAGTGCCAGGCCATACTGCAGCAGAGGACTGCAGACAGTAGAAGCTGTCCTTCATCAGTATGAACACACATTCAGTGATGTTTCTGGTCTATAGCAGTGTCATACTGCAGCAGAGGACTGCAAACGGTAGAACCTGTCCTTCATCAGTAAGAACGCACATTCAGTGATGTTTCTGATCTATAGCAGTGTCATACTGCAGCAGAGGACGGCAGACGATAGAAGCTGTCCTTCATCAGTAAGAACGCACATTCAGTGATGTTTCTGGTCTATAGCAGTGTCAAACTGCAGCAGAGGACTGCAGACGGTAGAAGCTGTCCTTCATCAGTAAGAAAGCACATTCAGTGATGTTTCTGGTCTATAGCAGTGTCATACTGCAGCAGAGGACTGCAGACGGTAGAAGCTGTCCTTCATCAGTAAGAACACACATTCAGTGATGTTTCTGGTCTATAGCAGTGTCAAACTGCAGCAGAGGACTGCAGACGGTAGAAGCTGTCCTTCATCAATAAGAAAGCACATTCAGTGATGTTTCTGGTCTATAGCAGTGTCATACTGCAGCAGAGGACTGCAGACAGTAGAAGCTGTCCTTCATCAGTAAGAACGCACATTCAGTGATGTTTCTGGTCTATAGCAGTGTCATACTGCAGCAGAGGACTGCAGACGGTAGAAGCTGTCCTTCATCAGTAAGAACACACATTCAGTAATGTTTCTGGTCTATAGCAGTGTCAGATTGTATGCTCTGTGGATTTGGTATCATTATAATGAGCTATAGCTCCAGGGTATATCCAGCATCACAAATGACATGTCCCTATTGGAAGTTACTCCCTATGAATTGCTGGTATAGGCCAGATGTGTACCAGATGTGGGAATCATGGCAGTCACCTGGCTGGCACACAAACACATTGCATATGTTGCCCTGTGTGGCACACACCAAATCACCGTTGCTGGAATAGAAACACTTCCAACTGATGTAACATTGTCCATGTAGATGACAAATGGCCTTGATATCAACATGGGCACAGTTTATATCCCCTAAAACCTCAAGGGAACAGGCTTCTTTGTAGAACATCTAAGTAGTGTTGTAGAAGGTTGACATAATGGTTAAGGTGTTTACCTTACAGACAGAAGGTGCAGGGTTTGATTCTCACTTGGGGTAACTGGCTAGGCTTAAAATGGCCCACAAGGGCAGTTAGCCTAGTACTGATCTATGAACCTATGAACCTTCTCTGTGTCCTTGTGAAGCACATACTCCTCTACATGCTACAGTATAACATCATGGAACTGGTGTGATATTCATGAGGCAGGTGACCGATACACCTACTGTGCCTCCTAATAGTCATTGGAAATTAGTGAGAATACTCAGAGTTACAAATATACAGGGATCAATATTCCATGCATCCCTTGAGATTCCATGTGATGACAACACATTTACCAGGTCTCATATAGCATCTCTGTCCAGATGATAGTGGTCAGCTATGTCCCTGTTATGGAGATGTTGGCATGTTAGGTGAAGTCTGTGATTTGGAGGGTAACGTGTACCCCCATAGGCACAGGCTGCAAGAACAGTCTCTAATGTATGCTGCTTGGCTATGCTAGCTGTTATACCTGGCATCATAGCAAGGTCTCTCTCCCTGTTCACCAAGACATCTTGGTGTACAAAGTCATTGATGGCCATGACTGATCACTTTTTATGTTACCCAGACACTCAGCCATATTGTTTACTCTTAGCATAATGTTCATTATTTCTGTATCCTGATGATGCAGACTGTGCAATTTCTTTTGTTTGTGCGATGGTGCTACCTATGTTTCTGAATCAGACTTGCCCAGTACAGCACTGTTCTTCATATAATCTTGCCTAATGCATTGCGCTGTTTTGTTCTGAATCCAGTGAATGCCTTTAACTCATAATAATGGGAATGAGATAATTGTTTTCCACAACATCTGCTGACTAATCCACTGTCATATTATTGTAAGTGATATGATGTGACTTTTTTCATTATTTAGTTTATTGTTTATTCGTTATTATTATACAACTATCATTTTTCTTGATTTTTTACTGGAGAACTTGACATCATTTTACAAATTCAGATCTAATCAGACCTTATGTACATATATGTGGGGAGGGTGGGGCTGAGTTTATACATCATTAGATAATTAGACAGATACGTGTATGTGTTTACATGTTCAGGACTATATAAAAACTGTGCACTTGAACTTAAAAACTGGACCATATTAGCTGTTATTAACAGATACATGTCTCTTTACAGTCCTTCATTGCATGCATAACCTATTTTTAACTGGGATTACATTCACTACAGGATCAAGCTAACAGTATTAGGTACATTGGGTCTATGTTTACCCATCAAACCGTACGTTCCTCAAACAAGAACATAGCATACAAAGTGCATTTTAACAAACAAGCATATCACTGTAAATAATGTCATCAAATAATCATAGTTGGCCCACAGAAAGAAAACAACACATTGTATATATTTGTGGACATGGTATGGGTAAGGACATTTACTCTTTCACAACTTTAGTGAAATCTCGAAGTTGGTATATGTAATTACTGGGAGGTATGAGGGCCACAGCCCCTCCCAACACCGATCCCTCCTCATGTTCATGTTAGGGTATTTTAGAATTAAATGCCACACTCTATTTGTACATAGAAGTTCCAAGGTTTATATTAGACAGGCTAATAATGTGAATGAATTTTATGATTTTAAAACTAATTTGAGTTTTTCAATAAAATAGGATTGTTTACATGTTCTGGGTGTGGCATATGGCAGTGTGTTAATGCCAATAACAACTTTAGACATCCAGAGAGAGGAAGAAATTTGGGAATTTAAAACCAAAGTCAGACACACCAGATGAGGAGCACCTACAGAGGAAAGCACTGCAATCCATTTCAGTACCTATATTCGTTTTATATCCATGTTACATTTCACAATGAACTATAGTTGTGTTTTCTACTTACCCTACAAATGAGTGAGCTATCCACCCATGAAAAATGTTTTGTGAATTCTTTCTTATCAAAGTATTTCTCAAAAATAACAGAAAAACACAAAAGCAAATGTCTTTGCAGTGGACAAGCCCCTTGTCATCTCACTTGGGCAACATTAACGCTCTTTACTTCTTTATTTATATGTACCAACTCTGAGGTAAGATAACAGTTGGAAAAAAGTAAACTGTAAATAGTGAGGTCATTGTGATAAAAAATAGAAAGACCTTTTGGAGAGAAAAAGTAATGTTGATAAAACAAAACCAATTAAACAAATAAACAATTAAACACAAAAAAGTGCCTCAAAAGAGTGCATGGAAATTAGTGTAATTTAGGCCTAGTCTGGTTTAGGTGACTGCAGACATGGGCATAAGCCATCTACAAGCCCTGGACCCAAGGCGGTTTGGATTTGTTAAAGGCAGATGTTCTCTTCTGAACCTTGTTGGCTTTTTTGAGCAAGTCACTAATCCATTAGTCTCATGCAAATTGATTCATTCTGTCTACCTCAATCTGGCCAAGGGTATTGATGCAGTCATTCTGGCATTATCAATAAACTAATCAAAGTAAATGCAATTATTATGTTACCCACTGGATAGCAAACTCACTAATGTACAGCTCAATCTAATGGTGTGGGAGGCATGGCATCTGAAAAGTGTAGTTACCAAGGGTGTGCCCCAGGAATCAGTCCTAGGAACACTCCTCTTTTGTATTTACTTCTCAGAGTTCAAGGCCAATCTCAAGGGCCTATGCCTGATCAAGTCTGCAGATGACTGCAAACTTGGAGCTGTCACAAACTCCTCATCTGACTTCCAGATTCTTCAGGAGGGACTAGCACACATCAATAAGTGGTAGCTGGACCACAGCCCAAAACTAATAAATGCAGCATTGTGTCCTTTGGCAAAACTGGGTACCCATGCAGCTACGACATAGGAGTTACCCCTTTAAAAGATGACTCAGTTATTAGGGACCTAGGCACTTTCTTTTATAACAACCTATCTTTAGTTTACCATTTACCCCATTGTTAAGAAGTCTCTTTACCTCACCCGACATATTTCTTCACCATTTAAGGATATCATCTCTCTCTACCCCCACCTTATCAAGCTCATAATAGAGTATAATTGCCCCTTTGGCATTTACTTGTCTAAGCATATAACCCAGCTTGAGAGACGTCAGCATTTCCTCACTAACATAATTAAGGGTGTGTCTTCCTTGAGCTACACAGACTTCCATAAATCTCTCTTTCTTTCTCTTTTCTGTTTTCCTACACAAAATGACATCTATTCAGCCTCTGTGACTCAAGTCCTGTGCGGCCTCCTGCATTTCCGCAAAACTAATAACATGCTAACACACATGCAAGATCTAGCAACTTCTACTCCAACATAAATATAATCTGCAGATAATAGAGATATACATCCAAGATAATCCCTCTCTTTTGGAATAGACTTCCCTTAGATATAAAGCAAGGTATTTCTCTGATCCTCTTTAAGTATAACCTGGATGAATGGATGGGCAATCAAAATACATGCCAGGTCTGGCCCCTCAAGTCATCAATCATAGGTGCTGAAACTAGGTATAAAGTATGAATGGGTACCTACAATCCGAGATATTGTAGCTAGGTTACTAATGGTCATCTGGATCAGCAACCTAGTATTAACCTATGAACCTGTCGGTGGACACAGAGTTAATATAACTTGCTTTGGAAGGAAGACCTAAGGTATAGCCTGGAAAATACTGTAATTGAGAGAGGGTGTTATATTTTAGACAACACTATCCACCTCTTCATTTGTAAGCAGATGCATGTGACTTTTTCATCCTCTGTTTGCCCTTTGTGATAACTGCATTTGTGGAGCTTTAAATACACACACCCATGGTTTTGACATATTCCTAAATGTTTAAAGTGGTGAACTTGTTTGAATATCATGTCATTGATTATTAATTTTTTTGGCCAGCCTTATGTTTTGCTGCATAAAAAACAGCCTGGATTTCATTTTGTCACTTTCAATAACTAGGCAATTTTGTGAACATCATATTAAGGTATCTGTGAGGTTGATTAGAAGAGTTTGTTATTAATTTGGGCTATGTTTTGGGATTAGAATGGCATTTTTAAAAAGAGTAGATTACTAGCAGAGATGGTTTTATGCTAACACTGTCAGTAATTAATAAGGACATGAGTGCACCTACTAGAGTGCAGACATTTTTATCCAATGGGTAGAGTTCTCCCTGCTAGGTAATTTTCTAGTAAGCCATATGCAGTGGTGCATTTTCAGCTTTGGAAAGATGACTTAGAAGGAGACTGAAGTGTACATTGTCATTTTTTTTAAACTGTTTAAAGATTACTTCTGTAAGCTAAGCCTGGTCTGTGTTGGGATGGATTATTTCAACTACTGAGCAGATCTACACAAACTGATAGCTGGGTATGTGCCTCTGTTTATTTTAACCAACAGTGCCACATTTTCTAAAATATAGAAATAGTTAGGTAAATGAATTTTGGATTTTCCTGGGAAGAGGGAGACAATAGTACTCCTTTCTTTGAGGAACATTTGTTTTGAGCATAATTACTTCTAGGTCAATGAACGTTAAGTGTTATTACATGACTTAAGGACTTGTTAATAAATGGCTGTATATTTTTGCATGAAATGATAGAAGTCCATTATGATTTGGTGATTAGTTAAGGGAAAATACTATAGTCCTCTAGGAGTCTGGGGCAAGCAGAATGAACGTTGTAATAAGAAAAAGGAGTGTGGTGTTAGGTCATCTGAGGAGTTAAGGATTCATTTGTGTGGTTGTGGTATTATGGGGTGCCTGCTGATACTGTGAGGACTGAACAATTTATCCTTAGAATGGTGAGACTGTAAATGTGATTATGTCTAACCTACAGTAAGTCTGGGTCTGTGGTACCTTTGAATATCCCTCTTATTCTGAGGTACATCAGTCTGAAAGTTAGTAAATATAAGTAGTGGGGAGTGAGAAGCACAGATGCAGCGAGAGATCTCCCTCTGCAAAAATGCTTTGAAGGAGTTCCATTGTTTTTTCCCCCTTCTCTAGATTTTCTTTGCCGTTGCACTTTATTTTTTTAAGTTGCAGGATCTGTAATTATGCATCTCACACTTTTCTTAAGGAGGCAGTATTTAGATTATTAAAATTCTCACTGAAACTTTCTGCAATTCCCTGGACATATTGTAAATCTTTATTGTTTAAAGAAAGCTTTATATCACCTGATTGTTTTGTTTTTCCGGTAGTATTTTTTATTACTTTCCCAAAATGTTTTCAAGTTCCAAAGAGGCAAATTTGTGTTTACCTGAATAGTGCAAGAATGTGTCAAAGTACTACTAGTAATGTATATGAAGGAAGATAACCGAAGCAAATTCATCAACATGCATTTTGGTTGTAATGGAGTGGTCATCTTTCTCCACTGTTTTGCAACCTTGGAGTTGACATATTTAAGTTTGGTGGTATTGGGGGCTTGTTCCCCAGACTGGTGGTTGCAGTAAAAAAAAAAAAAAATGTTTCCAATGTTTTCTTGAAGCAGTTTCTGCAAATTTATTTCAGTGATTTTACCATCTGTGAAATTTGTGTCACTCTATCAATATGAATCCAATAGTTTGGTTCATTCAATGATACCCATTTTATCCTACTCAACGTTTCAAGGGGACCAGAGTCCTTCCTGGTAGGTAATGGGTTTAAGGCAGAGAAACAGCCTGCCTTAACTAATTTTACAGTTCTGGACTGTCTCCTGTGTTTGAGGTAGAAATGCAGATCAATTGAATACTGTAGATTTTCATAGGTGTTGTATTTTGTCCAGCATCTATATTAGATGAACGAATGCTTAAAATGTCGCGTACGACATGCTCAACAGCTTTTAAGTGAATGTTCATCTAAGCGAAACCCCAGAATGTCGAAACAAGGAGTTTTGAAAAGTTATAGTTGGACAGCCATCAGGGAGTCAATGGCTGACGGCTAAAATGTACTGCACACCATTACAACCCCCCGCCAAAAAAAAACAAAAACAAAAAAAAAAAAACAAAAACAAAAACAAATCGACAAACATAATAAACTGGGGGGCTTTGCCCTCATACCCCCAACATGGGGGGCTGTACTTCCCACACCCACCTACTTAAATATACCAACTTCAAAAATCACACCACAGTGGAGGACTGTCATAACATTACACAGGGTGAACATCGAGACAGCACTACCATGGAGGACTGTAAGAACGGCTAGACAGGGTGAACATTCTGACGTCAGCCGTAGGCTTCCTGACAGCTGGCCAACTATAACTTTTCGTAACTCCTTGTTTCGATATTCTGAGGTTTCACTTAGATTAACTTTTGCTTAAAAGCTGTCAAGCATGTTGCACTTGACGTTTTAAGCATCCATTCATCTAATAGGGAACCCTTTGTCCCATAGTTTAATTTTTTTTTGTTCTACTTGCCCTGTTAGCTGGTTATCTAGTTTGTTAATATTTGCCTGTAAGTCTTTATTTGGTTCTTGTGGTAATATATCTTGCATTTCAGATAAGGTGTTGGCAAACAGATTTAGAACTGAACTGATAACTCGATATGATTAACAAGAATTCATTGAAAATAAAATGCTCCTTTGGAGTGAAAAATGACTAACGAATGTTGTAGTTATGGGAATGATTTTTCAATATTGTTTTTGTCACTTCTGAAAGAAATCAGTTAATGGTAAAGAAATGATTTTAAATGTTATGTCTAGCTGTTCCTTGAGCAATCATTGATGGTTTTGTGATTTGGATCTTTAACTAAACAATGCCCATTTTCAGAGAAGGCCTGCAGGGAACACAGATTTGAAAATATAGCACAACAGAAATCATGAATAATCCAAAATTGACAGAAAAAAATTGACAGCATTTTAAAAAGAAAAAAACATATATCAGGTCACATTAAAGAATTAATAAACAAAATATGAACACCAGAGACCCATTAAGTGTCTCTAATACTTTATTACAAGACAAATGCATGCAATAAAGTGCAACTATGAAATGGCACATGTCCACTAAGTAGGAGAATCACTAAAACTATTACATAATACAAATAAGTAGCATAACTTATTTCCAGCAATAAATTATAGCCTGGCGTAATGTATTATTACTGCATTTAAAGGGTCAAATAATCAGAGCATAATCATTTTTCAAGTAACAACCTAATTTATACCTAAATCAGTTAACAAACAAAACTACCGTTGATAAAACCAAGGGGGGCAAGAAGGCACCCTGGCTAAACTACATTCTAAGTGTAGCAGTAACTAAGAAAATTACTGTTGGCTAGGAGATATGAGCTGGGCCAGATTTTAAATGGTGGTTAGGGCTGCAAGTTTCAAGATGAAGTGACTTTGTAAGTTAAAGGCTTATGTCTTCTAGGACAAGTGTGTGTGTGTGTGTGTGTGTGTGTGTGTGTGTGTGTGTGTGTGTGTGTGTGTGTGTGTGTGTGTGTGTGTGTGCATGTGTGTGCCAGGATGAGGTCTAAAGGAACACATTCTAGAAATCTGGTTGACACTAGAAGTTGTGTATGTTTATCATATGAACAGGGTGTGGTAGTAGCAACAGAGATGCTATTACCCAGATCTCCATGTGTGTTAGTAGTAACAGGGCTGACATTACCCAAAACTCAGTGTGTGTAGTATTAGTATTAGGGCTGCTACTACCCAGATCTCCATGTGTGTGGTAGTAGTACCAGGGCTGATATTACCCAAAACTCAATGTGTGTAGTAATAGTAACAGGGCTACTGCTACCCAGATCTCCATGTCTGTGTTAGAAATAACAGGGCTGCTGTTACCCAGATCTCCATGTGTGTGGTAATAATAACAGGGCTGCTAGTACCCAAAACTCAGTGTGGGTTATAGTAGTAACAGGACTGCAATCGCTCAATGCTCACTGCCTGTTACTGTCCAGAATTCAATATGTGTAGCAGCTATGGCAGACCTGTTATTATCCAGTACTGTTATGCCCAACACTCACTAGCTCTGGCTGTAGTGGCCTGCTATTCTCCAGCACACACTACATGTGGCCACAGTGGCAGTCTTGCTCTTCCCCCAGCAGTCACTACATGTGGCAAAAGTGGCAGGCCTGTTATTCTTCAGCACACACTACATGTGGCAGCAGTAGCAGACCTGCTATTCTCCAGCATACACTACATGTAGCAACAGTGGCAGTCCTTCTATTCTCCAGCACACACTACATGTAGCAGCAGTGGCAGGCCTGCTATTCTCCAGCATACACTACATGTAGCAACAGTGGCAGTCCTTCTATTCTCCAGCACACACTACATGTAGCAGCAGTGGCAGGCCTGCTATTCTCCAATACTCATTACATGCAACAGCAGAAGTAGTTATGCTATTACCTAGCAATTACTATCTGTAAAAACAGTGGCACTTAGCACTTCATAGCACCACTGTGCCAAACATGAATAACCTATCTCCTCATAGGACCATCCACCTAGAAACATGTACACCATCTGCTCAGTACTATGCCCTATCAGGTACTGGCTATGTACACACAGGTTGTCACATGGTTACTTGGGAACATAACACAAATCTTAGACCCCTGCAAACCCATTGCCCATATAATGGCTAGGTAGAAGAGGGTAGGGCAAAAAGTTAAAAAAAAGGAAAAATGATAATCATTTTGAAGTTAAAACTTCCCAAACCCAGCAAGATTTCCAAAATCAAGCAAATCCCAACAGAGCTAGAAAGGTTAATATCCTACCCTGTGCACAAAACTTCTAGGAATACATTGCAAGATTAAAGGCATCAGAAGGCTCTGAGCTGTTAATGAGCCAAATCACGTACTCAGAAGTTTAAGGTATGAGTCTTTCTAAATCCATTTGCCTACTGTGTGACTCTGCCATAAAATCAAAAGACCAAAATACTGAAGACCATAATGTTTAACAATCTCAAATAAAGAATCCCCCTACCACAGTGAACCCAGCAATGACTGCTAACATGGTTCCAGGGGGCTAGTCAAGGAGTTCCATAATGTGATCTTCAGTATTTTGGACTTTTGATATTATGGTCCCAGGATTAGGGATTTCAAGATTGTATCAAATCACATATGCTAGCTGTCTTCATATTTTTATAACATATAAATCTGCCTCTAATTCTACATCTTTTATAAACAGATCTTTTTATCATCTATCCTTTGAGATTTGTCCGCTGTAGAAATTTCAGGAAAAAAAAATTTGGACTAAGAGCTGACCTCTGTTGCATCATTTTTGAAATCATTCAGCCCACTTATAATGACCTCTGGACAACCACCCTGTATTCTTTCCTTCAGCTAGTTTTCTTACTGTGCAAAACTCACCAGATTTCAGTCTCCAGTTTGCAGTGCTCAGTTATTAATCTGTTGTGTTTTTCATTATGAACAGAAGTAATTGTTTACATTTTTGTGATATTTTTTTTTCTTTTTGCCCACTTAGGAATGGAACTAATTTCTATCACAATACAAGTACTTATTTGTCTTTCACAAGGCCAGCGCTGTTATGACAAGACACAAAGGAATCCCACAGAAGTGACTACAGATATAAGCAAAATTAAACGACCGATAACTCCAGATGGCCAAGGTCTGAATGTGATGCAGTTAGCCTCATCCACGTTTATTTTTTCTATAATACAAAGTCCCCTACTTTTTTAATATATAGTACATTTCAACTGTCATCTGACAGCAACAATCAGGGTTAAACATGACAGATAACAAGACAAGGGATATAGTGAAAAACATTTTTTCCATTTATAAGGGACAGAATTAATCACACATTTCACTGATTTCATCTAGTGCCATTTATTCATATAATGCTTACATTTCAGTGTAGCAGGCTTAAGTACAGAGGTACTTAAGCAGACCCATTCAATGTTGTAATAAGCCACTGCAATATTAGTCTATCCTGCAAGAGGTCAGATTATAAAATGCTGCAAAACAAGAGGAGAGGGACCATTCCGTTGATGGGACCACCAGAGTCACTGTATATTGTCTAAGTTGAAGAACGAGCATTCACAGATAGCTGAAGGCTGTACAGACAGCCTGAAACAAATCAGTCCCAGCTGGAAAGAATTCCATTGCTTTTAAAACAATTGCATACAAAAAAAATGGAAAGGATGTTGAAGATGTCCATGCAATCACAGTGTCTTGTAAATGCTGACAAACAACTAAGGAAATATTACTGTGAATTACAGTCCCCTGTGATGTCACATAGGTCATTAGCCAGTTTTACAGCTCCCTGGAATCCCATTTAAGTAGGCTAGAAAAAGAAGAGGTGATATAAAATGAGCACTGCTGGAGGATATGCTAACTCATAAGGCCCATTCAGACCTTGCTGTGCAAACACATTTACATTCTTATTCCCAGGCTTTACAGACAAAACCGTCAGTGTCTGAGGGCATTCTGAAAGACACCACAGTTGTAAAAACTGCAAAGATATCACATTTTAAAAGGAAAGTAAGTCAAACTTGCAGTAAAGCTGTTGTGCATTTTTGTGTACAGCTGGCTGATGAAAATAACCAGCAGTGACTTTTAGTAATAGGTTTAATATGCAATGGTCCACAGTCACATGTTTGTTTATGCTGACTTCATCCTTTTAGTAATAGGTTTAATATGCAATGGTCCACAGTTACGTTTGTTTATGCTGACTTCTTCCTTTTAGTAATAGGTTTAATATGCAATGGTCCACAGTCACATGTTTGTTTATGCTGACTTCTTCCTTTTAGTAATAGGTTTAATATGCAATGGTCCACAGTCACATGTTTGTCTATGCTGACTTCTTCCTTTTAGTAATAGGTTTAATATGCAATGGTCCACAGTCACATGTTTGTTTATGCTGACTTCTTCCTTTTAGTAATAGGTTTAATATGCAATGGTCCACAGTCACATGTTTGTTTATGCTGACTTCTTCCTTTTAGTAATAGGTTTAATATGCAATGGTCCACAATCACATGTTTGTTTATGCTGACTTCTTAGGTTTAATATGCAATGGTCCACAGTCACATGTTTGTTTATGCTGACTACTTCCTTTTAGTAATAGGTTTAATATGCAATGGTCCACAGTCACATGTTTGTTTATGCTGGCTTCTTCCTTTTAGTAATAGGTTTAACATGCAATGGTCCACAGTCACATGTTTGTTTATGCTGACTTCTTCCTTTTAGTAATAGGTTTAATATGCAATGGTCCACAATCACATGTTTGTTTATGCTGACTTCTTAGGTTTAATATGCAATGGTCCACAGTCACATGTTTGTTTATGCTGACTACTTCCTTTTAGTAATAGGTTTAATATGCAATGGTCCACAGTCACATGTTTGTTTATGCTGGCTTCTTCCTTTTAGTAATAGGTTTAACATGCAATGGTCCACAGTCACATGTTTGTTTATGCTGACTACTTCCTTTTAGTAATAGGTTTAATATGCAATGGTCCACAGTCACATGTTTGTTTATGCTGGCTTCTTCCTTTTAGTAATAGGTTTAACATGCAATGGTCCACAGTCACATGTTTGTTTATGCTGACTTCTTCCTTTTAGTAATAGGTTTAATATGCAATGGTCCACAGTCACATGTTTGTTTATGCTGGCTTCTTCCTTTTAGTAATAGGTTTAATATGCAATGGTCCACAGTCACATTTATTTTATTTATTTATTTCCAGTTTGATAACCGGGGAGGTCCACTGGGCTCAAAGAGCCCATTTTCAGTGGAGGCCCGGGGAGAAAAGCTCCAAAATACAAAGATACAAAAAATAAAATACAATAAAATATGATAAAAAGTACAATAAAATGCAGTTATGAATAATCCTGGTATTATATAATGTTTTAAACAAAGTTGTAAGATGAATAACGTGAGATGTAGCAAAAAGAAGTAGTGTAATAAGTGGAATATAGGAGACGTGAGGATAGTTTATACAGAACATGCTTGGTAACAAAGATGGGTAGTGTGAAGTAAGAAGAGTAGTAGGAATAAATACCGAGAGTGGAGGAAGGAGAGAGAGGCAGTGGAGTAGTGAAACAAGAGGCAAATGTATATTAGAAAGAAGAACATATGTGAGAAGAAAAGCAATAGGGGGTAATACAAGGGGATGGAGGGTAAAGATAGTAGGAGAGTGTTAGACACAATTTGTAGAATGTTAGAGACATTAGTTAGACAGTGTTATATAGGTTTAGATGGAAGAAGTATATAGGGGGAGAGAAGTACAGAAAGAAGGGTATGTGTAGCATTTACACTATATACATTAAAGGTGCATAAGTTATGTAAGAAGTATCAAGGTCAAGCTGTTTGGTAATATAGCAAGGTGAAGAAGTATTTAATGAAGAAATACATGTTTGTTTATGCTGACTTCTTCCTTTTAGTAATAGGTTTAATATGCAATGGTCCACAGTCACATGTTTGTTTATGCTGACTTCTTCCTTTTAGTAATAGGTTTAATATGCAATGGTCCACAGTCACATGTTTGTTTATGCTGACTTCTTCCTTTTAGTAATAGGTTTAATATGCAATGGTCCACAGTCACATGTTTGTTTATGCTGACTTCTTCCTTTTAGGACAATGGACTACATTATTAGTATATTTTGTGACCTCTGCTCTATTTTTTTCATAAAGTTTTTTTTTTCTTTTTTGTTTATCCACTAGGTGAATGAGTACATTTTCAGTATTGTCTCTGATCTGAATCACTGGTATGGACCTTCTTTTTCTTTGTAGACAAGGACTCCTATATGCTACAGAGACAAGGAACAATGTATCTTACTAAGGAAAGAGGAGAGGAGTCACAGCCTAACAGCAGAGCAAAGTAACTGTAACAGCAGTTACACAGCCCAACTACCAGCAAAACTAGTGCCATATTACACTTTCAGGCTGCAAACAGTATGCTGCATTATATGTAATTCATAGGGTTTCATATACTAGATCGAATTTTCACTAATTCGAAATAGTGCATGGAATGCTCACTGCAGTGAAAGTGCACTTAATCGAAAGTGTACTTACGTGAAGTTCAGTACAATGAACGGGTGTTGTACTGAACTTCCGTGCAGTACTCACAGACCTTAGGATTAGGGCACAGGTCATAGTAAGGAGATAGCCTGGGCTATCCCCTTACCATGACCCGTGCCCTAACCCAAAGGTCTGTGGCAACTGCAGCGCAGTGAAGGACATAGCAATGTCCTCCACTATGGTGCGATAGTCAAGAACCTTAGGGTTAGGGCATGGGTTAGGGCAAGGGGATAGCTTTACTAACTATCCCCTTGCCCTAACCCATGCCCTAACCCTAAGGTCTGTGACTATCGCACCATAGTGGAGGACATAGCTTGTTTTTTATGTCCTCCACTGTGCTGCACTGTTTTCGGTGAAGTGTACTTACGCAAAAGTTCACTTTCATTAAAGTGAACTTTCGCAGAAGTGATGCTTCCTATTATAAGTTTGAAGTAGTGAATTTTCGTTCTTGTAATAGGAATCCATAATTCATAATGTGTATATAGGGAGGGGATTTAATCTTCTTATCCTCTTATATAGAAATGATGTCATGAAGAGGTGGGACTTAATGGGAAGATTTACACTCAACTGGTCAGGTTTGATTCTGAGGATAAAGTCAAATGTCTGAATAAATCAAAGGTAAATCTTAGCCACAGTTCCACTTCTCGAAGACATTATACCTATTATACACTTGGTTTACACCATGAACGTCCTTTTTTTTAACCAGTCACATGATCACTGAGCATGTATAGTTGTATAAATCTTAGCTGATACATAACAGGACTAGATGACTTTTTGGTTTTAATTTGAATCCTTGTGTTTTATCTGCATTACAAAGCAAACATTTCTACAAGAAAGAAAGGTTTTTGAAAGATTATGCAGAATAATTGCGAAGTGAAGTGCATTTTAAAGAATTTATGTTTCTAGAGCAGCAGCCTGTCATGTGACATAATGTTTTGAAAATGAACTGTAGTTTGCATCATATTTGAAGCTGTATGCAAGGACTTCATTTTGTTTAGTATATGTTTCTAAGTTTCACAATGCCTTGCACTGCTCATTTTTGAAATGTAGATTGCTTACATTGTTCTAGCAGGGTCTACCTGTCTGTGTAGTGCAGGCTTCATTTGGCATTCTTCCAGCAGGTATGTTATATAGAAATTATATCTCTGATGAAAACTGTAATGTAGAACTCTGACTGGCTGTTGGATTGTTCTACACCATCCTATTGCATAAGACATCTTTCTCCACACTGCCTGCTGTTCTTCCTCCTTCACTCTATGGCTGATGTCCAATTGTGTAAGCCATCATTCCTGCAGACAGTGGGAATTTGCTCTTGAATTGCTTTAACCTCACTCATGCTGGCTGATATGGGCAGCTGCATCACTGCAAGGGTGTCCTACATGCTACTCAGTGTATGTGCATCCTCCAACATGCATGCCTCCCTGTTAGCTGCAATCACCGATTTGTAATCATCTAGCTCTTATCCACTGGTGCTATGTGCATGCTGATATTGCAAAACTGAACTAGCTGTGATCAGCCAATTAGCCAGGATGACCATCACCCTAGGACAGATGAGCAGGCCTAAGTCATTCACTTCTACTATGCCATTTGTGTCTCTTCCAGGTCCCAAGCTTCTAATTGATCTTAGGTCATCTGGGTTCTAGTCAGGAATTTATACCTCTATGCCCTGGAGCTGAGCAGTTGTAGAATTCAGTTTGATCTCAGTATGATCTCATGTTCCTTCTATTTACATTACTCTGAAGTAAGATCCATCAGTACTCGAACACCCCTTGTTTATTCCTGCTATCCTTCCCCCCCTTACGTTTTTAAGGCTGACTTCTGGTTGTTTTTACAAAGCTGATATTGGCCATTTGAGAAAATACAAAAAAAAAGGGTAAATAAAATGTTCAATCTCATAAATAAATTGTTGTCATACTCACAATATGTTTATACAGTATAGTGTATTTTTAATCATAAGCATTTTTGTTGCAATGCATTGTTGTGAGTGGTCTTAATGACATTGTCATTAACAATCGTGTATCCTGTTGTATTCTGTTTCGTAAGAATAAACAAAAGATCAGTAGAATGGTGAACAGAAAGAAAGGAAGGGTGGTATCTGCTGTGAATAATGTGTATCATTCAATCACTTCCACCTGAGAAGCTGAAAATAGGAAATGCTTAAACTGACAAAATTCTGCACAAATTGTGAAATTCTTGTAATCTCAAACTAGCAGAAAGAAATGGAGCATCGCTTCTTTTTGCTGGAGCCTGAACTGTGCAGGATCATGACACAGTTGAGAGCGGGGTATTGATGCTTTCCCCACTCTGGCGCACTCTCAGAGACAGAATATATAAGAATCTGGGCTGGGGGTGTAGGCAGGTTTTTTTTTTTATTTTTTGTCTCAATCTTATAAATTTCAAGCATTTCATCTTTGAGATTTTAATATAGAACCCGTATAACCAAATAACATTCATATTATATTGCCATATTGCTTAAACACTTGAGCCACTGGACATCACATAAATCAACTCATTATTACACAATGACAATCCCAAGATAGCAAAAAAAGGACAGAGTAATTTTTCCCTTGGGTGTCCATACTATCGAACTTTATATACACTAACACGGAGGTCACACAAACTTGGCGGGAAGGAGGAAGTGAAGTCAGAACATAAAACTGATATTCTCCTTCTTTGATTCTACTGAACTACAGTCTGTGACAAAGCCAATTTTCAGGAATTTAAACTTTGAAGCAGACAATCTTTCTGCTTCAACGGTTCAATACCCGACAGAGGAGGATGTCAAAAAGAGTAACTGTGGGGATTTACTTTTTGGGACAGGAACATTGAAAGAAACTAAGAGGAAAATAGAATGTGAAGAATGGGTAATTAAAAAGCGGACTGGGCTAAAATTTGTAAAAAAAAAAAGAATTTGTTTTAGTCAAAATCCAAGTTTGATCATTCCTTTCCATTCAGGGGTGGTGAACGTAATATATTAATTTATTAAGGGCTTTCTTTTTGAGATATGTAGGAAACGTTTTCAGTCCAGTCACACAAAATGAATGTAGACTGAAATCATGAATCACACGTTCCCAGATCACAGAATCCTAAAATAGAACATCCTGATGGCTGCAGTCTTAAAACATAGTAAACTCCTATTCTCCATTCAGTTTATTTTAAACAGCTAATATTCAAATATGTTTTTATTTCCAAAAGGGAGATCTTCCTCTTTCCCTGACATGGCGCTGTCAGACATAGAATGCATGGGTAATGATGACTGAAGGACACACCCCCCATATGGATATACAGGGGCTCTTGTACGTGCATACATACAGTACATACATGCAAATATCTCAGGGATGGGAAATAACACCATTATACCAAAAGAGTCATTCCTATAATAAGTACTAGGAGAAAGCGGAAGGATAAATAAAAAAAGGGACACCTAAATATTTAAGAGTCCCTCTCTTGATTTATCCTTCTACTTTCTCCTAGTATTTGTATTATTAGTTTTTGTGGTGTTTTTCTATTCCTATAGTAAGTGTCCAGATTATTCTTAAACATAGCTAAACTTCTGCTTGCTTTAATATAATTGTGCAGTCTATTTCATGCATCAGCTACTATATCAGAGAACCAATAATAATAATAGTACATCTCTGATTCCTATATCATCTTCTACATAGAGTGCCTGATGACTCTCTACTACTCTTTGATAATTACATTCCCATATGTAATTCTCTCTAAATGCTCTATTAACCAGAATAAGATATCCTCTTAAATATCTATATGAGATGAGTTCAGATATTTTAATTGTTCATAATTACTTCAATTTTCACATCCATGGATGCCCTTGGTATATTTCCACTGTACTCCTCCCAATTTACTCATGCTTGGTTTCTTATAAGGTTTCAACATTGTTATTCCATACTGTAATTTGGGTCTAATGTTACTTGCAAACATTTCATATATCCTTTCTGATTTCTTAGACTTTAGAAATCTTTTATAATAAATCAACTGGGCATAGACTCTCATTTATGCAACTGGATTCTGAGTTTCCTTACTGAAAGGTCTCAAAAGGTTTGTGTGGGAGACAACAGCTCCGGAAGTATCATCCTGAACACAGGAGTACCATTGGGGTGTGTCTTAAGCCCTCTCATTTTCACTCTGCTGACACATGACTTCATGGCTGGACATGAGACGAATAGGATCATCAAATTCGCAGACAGCACCACTGTTATAGGCCTGGTCAAAGATGGAGAGGAGGAGGCCTACAGGAACAAGATTGAACAACTACTGGTCTGGTGTGACAACAACAATCTAGCACTGAATGTCAGCAAAAAGGAGTTGATTGTTGATTTTGGAAGATGTCAAGTACCACACAAACCTCTACTGATGAAAGGGATGACAGTGGAAAGGGTCAAGAGTACAAAGTTCTTGGGTGTTCATATCACAGAGAACTTATCCTGGTCAGTCCATGTATCCAGCACAGACAAAAAATCTCAGCAATGCTTGCACTTTCTAAGGAAACTTAGGAAGGCAAAATTACCAAGCTCCATACTTCAGACCTTTTATAGGGGCAACATTGAAAGTGTCCTGACCAACAGCATTACAGTCTGGTATGGGAGCTGTAACAGTCAGGATCGGAAGGCTCTCAAGAGAGTTGTAATGCAGAAAGAATCACTGGCACTTGCCTTACACCTCTGCAAGATCTACACAAATGCCGGTACATCGACAGGGCCAAAAAGATTTCAGGCAATCCAACACATCCTGCCAATGGTCTGTGCACTCACCTCTCCTCAGGCAGGAGATACATAAGATTTGTTGAAACACTTAACCACTTCTGTTACATAACTTGTCTATCAAGGGGCTTATTTTATGGATGTGCAATAACCAAGTGCAATACTAAGGTAGCTCACCTACACACTGAAGGACTGTAAAGTGCAATCTACAAACTGTGCAATAATTCAGTCTAATCATAGATATGCTGCTATTGTTTCAATTTTACTTTGACAATATTACCTTCATATTGTTCCTTATCTTCCTTGTCTCCTGTTCTGGGATGGGTGTGGGTCACTGCTGTCCTACTTTACTTACAAATTGCTACTTATTAAATTTCTACTGTGATATTTTATTAATTTTATTATGTCCAACTGTTTCCTGCATTGAGAATAAAGCATTGTAATTTTCATTGAGCTACACTGCTGTGTAGTTCTGAATGACAAAAAGGTTTTCTTTGACTTTGACTTGACTTTTTTTATATAACTTAAAGCTCTCTAACTGTCATTAACGTATTGGTTGATGTGATTAGAAAAACTCAAAGCTGGATACACCCATATACCCGGGTCTTTAAATGAATCTACAGTTTCAATCAGTGTATGCTATATTAAATATTCACCTTTCAATCCAGATCTCACAAATCTCATATGCATAGTTTTTATGCATTTATCAGCATGGTGATTAAAAACAAATTGATTAGAAACTAACAATACTGCTTTTTAGGGTTTCAGTGTTCAACATTTTCTATTTTAGAAATGGATTATTTCTTTTGTTTTAGGATTTTCTGACTGTCAGAAGTAAGTGTGCATGTTTGTATGTTTCACTATCACAATATTAAATTAAAAATAGATCTCATAGCTTGTCTAAGAAATTAGTTACTGTGGTGGGCTAGGAATGATAAATAATTGTGCCTTTTTGTTTATTTTACAGTAAAATATTGCTTTTGTGTTTTTTTTAATTAATAATAGTTAGAACTAGGGTTGACATATGGGAGGAATGGAAAGGTGAAAGAAGCAAAGAAAGGGGGAAAAAGGAGGATTCCTGAAATATTTTTAATAAGAATTAGTAAAGGGGCCATTCTGCAAGTTTATAATTTTGAAAGAAAAAAACTTGATGAAATTGTCACATGGTTATTCGTAAATGTTGATTTATGATTCTAAAGTATAAAATACTGTGTGTGTGTGTGTGTGTGTGTGTGTGTGTGTGTGTGTGTGTGTGTATCTATATCTATATATCTAAATCTATCTACACACACACACACACACACACACACACACACACACACACACACACACACACACACACACACACACACACACACACCTGCACTCCCCATGTGGGGGGCTGTGCCCCCCACATCCCCTCTACTTAAATATACCAACTCTGAGATCGCACTACAGCGGGGAAAAGGGAATATTCCCATTCCGCACTGTAGTGTGGCTGCCTAAGTCAATGTTCAAAGTTTCACTACTTCAAACACATGGACTCGGTGAAGTGGGGTTCAAAGTAGTGAAACTTCGAACATATAGACGGATCCCATATATATATATATATATATATATATATATATATATATATATATATATATAGGTCTACTTCTTCTTACAAAATTTATACTTCTCTGAATTGTAAACTGATGACACAACTTCACCGAAACTCCATTAAACCGAAATCACAGACTACCGAACTTCTTTCTTTAGCAAACGAACCGTATGGCTTTGGAATTATTTAAGCAAGGAATGGAAATAAAGCAAGACAGAATAGATAACATGATATGATTAAAAATGCATCTACTTCATACTGTTGAAATCCCAGAAGATCGAAGATGATATCTTCAAGACGAAATCAGCAAAAACCCACTTCTGCCAAAGACCGGATCGACGAATATCTTCCCAGGTTAAGTAACCACTAGCAACAAAAGTCACAAAAACAAAACCACACCATCCCTAACCCATCCAGGTGGGGGTTACGTGCCCCCACACCCTCCCTAACTAAATATACCAACTCAGAGATTGCACTACAGTTGGGAAAAGGGCAAAGTTAACTTTATTGACCAACAGGTTACTTACACTGGGAATACATTCACAGATAGGGTCCTTCATTGAAATGAGTTTTCACTGATTTCGTCTTGACAATGTCATCTTTGAGCTTCTGGGATTTTGATATTTTCAGGTAGACCCCATTAAAAACACTGCAGATTTCAAAATCAGCTGGGGAGGGGTAATCAGTGAAATATAAAATAGGGGGGGGATAGTGTAGAGAAATGTGAAGGCATCGGTGACCAAAATTCTTAGGTAAATTCTGGAGGAAAACAGAAAATAAGAACCTGAATAAGTCTGGTGACTCAACAAGGTTCTATTAAAAATGGGGCAGAATACATTTCTAGTAGTTAATGCATTTATTAATTGGTAGGTCCACAGTTTTCTGGCCTCCTTACAAAAGCAAGGCATAAGGCTGGCAGATGACCAGCATAGTAGTCTCCTTTGTCCAACTGAAAGAAAGTCAATATTTACACAATAGATCTGTATGGAGTTGCCTTCAAACATGCAAGCTGAATACCAGTTCAGAGTACACTATAAGTGTGCATGTTGTAACTGTCAGAATAAAGCTGAAGAGGCATCCAGATATGAGGGTGACAACAGCGCTGAGGGACATAAAGCAGTAGATTAGTGATTGTATGGAGGGGCATAAAACAGTGTGTTAGTGAGACTCTGAATAGGAGAGCTGGTTTACCTACCAGAACTCACTAATGTCATTCCATATGGTCAGGAGGAAGAAGCATTTGGCAAAGAAATGGAACTGGCATTTCAGGCTTGGCTTCTATTGATGTCAAGGTAGTTGCACCAGTCCTAGTGCAGGAAAACCAGGATGAATTCTTCTTTGTTGAGATCAAACATTTTTCTAAATGCTCTCCAATGAAGGAGGAGGTAAAGGACATTCTGGGCATCATCCTGCTAGCACTGTGTAGCCTTTTACTTCACGTGGTGTGGACATGACTTCGGGTGGTACAGTATAGTGGGAGTTTTGTGGCATTACATCCACCTTTGAGAGTAAGAGAATTATTAGGGAACCAAGGTGTTCCTGAAGGGTTTGAAGTTGGACAGATCTGAAGGGTACCAGTTTGTCTGGGATACCATGGGAATAAGAAAATGCTGTCATGGAGTTCACCTATTCTGAACACAAGGAATTGGTCATATACAAGACACTACAGTGTTTATATCAGGAGTTATATCAAAGCAACACATGTTAATGGCCGCTATCAGAGTCAGAACCCATGATGCGGTGTGCTGTGGCTCGTTCTACCAAAGCATGCATTACCATCAGCCCTTAACCTATCACCACTTGACTGACCATTATATTGTGAATTGCATCAATGTGGACAGAGAGAAAGACAACAAGGGAGCTTGTCAAATTGTGTCATCCACATGAGGAATTAAGGGGCATGCATGAACTGCCCATTCCAATTCTCACTTAGGTATATGTAGCTTTAACCATCTTATCTAAAAGGACTTGTTAGCAACCTGCAGGGGACATATTCGGAATGTCACAGGCATCATCCTCATGTATTTTATTCCAGTTCCTCATCACCATTCTGCAGCATGTGGAGGAGTATATATGGTTCCCAAGGACAGCAGAGGAGGGAACCACCACTTTGCTGGCATTCTGATGCTGGTACCCATTTCTCTGAGATTCTAGGAGCCATTTATTTCAAGCACATTGTCATCAAGGCTACACCTGGTCTACGGGGTGTCAAATAAACCAGCAGGAAGTGTTTCCACTCTCTCAACTGCCAAATAGTGTGCAAAGCCTATAATCTGTAATATGTTCCTGCACCACCTATGCAATTCCCATGATTCTCATATGAGCCAAATGTATGAACAATACAAATGGTTTGCAAGGTCACTACTTGGTAGATGCACATGTAGCTGAGTACACAGACATTTATACATAGAGGTTACTACTTGGTAGATACACATGTAGGTGTATGCACAGGCTGTTATACATAGAGGTCACTACTTGGTAGATGCACATGTAGGTGAGTGCACAGGCCATTATAGATAGAGGTCACTACTTGGTAGATGGACATGTAGGTAAGTGAGTGCACAGGCCATTATACATAGAGGTCACTACTTGGTAGATGCACATGTTGGTGAGTGCACAGGCCATTATACATAGAGGTCACTACTTGGTAGATGGACATGTAGGTGAGTGCACAGGCCATTATACATAGAGGTCACTACTTGGTAGATGGACATGTAGGTGAGTGCACAGGCCATTATACATAGAGGTCACTACTTGGTAGATGAACATGTAGGTGAGTGCACAGGCCATTATACATAGAGGTCACTACTTGGTAAATGCACATGTAGGTGAGTGCACAGGCCATTATACGTAGAGGTCACTACTTGGTAGATGTACATGTAGGTGAGTGCGCAGGCCATTATACATAGAGGTCACTACTTGGTAGATGGACATGTAGGTGAGTGCACAGGCCATTAAACATAGAGGTCACTACTTGGTAGATGGACATGTAGATGAGTGCACAGGCCATTATACATAGAGGTCACTACTTGGTAGATGTACATGTAGGTGAGTGCACAGGCCATTATACATAGAGGTCACTACTTGGTAGATGCACATGTGAGTGAGTGCACAGGCCATTATACATAGAGGTCACTACTTGGTAGACGTACATGTAGGTGAGTGCACAGGCTATTATACATAGAGGTCACTAGTTGGTAGATGTACATGTGAGTGAGTGCACAGGCCATTATACATAGAGGTCACTACTTGGTAGATGTACATGTAGGTGAGTGCACAGGCCATTATACATAGAGGTCACTACTTGGTAGATGCACATGTGGGTGAGTACACAGGTCGTTATACATAGTCCAGTCCAAATATAAAGGTGTCACTCATGTGTGTTGCAGGGTATGTCAGATATGCTTTGGAAGAGTGCCTGATGAGTCCCATCCAATAAAACTCTAGGCTATGGTAAAGACAGCATATAATACCACACATGCAGAAATATGGATCTTGTGTGTAATGTCCCTTTTTACCAGTGTTAGTGATGGCTGTTTTTTTTTCTTTTCTGTTAGGCTGTATTTCAAAGCAGTATAACTCCTATGGCATCATCATTAGAGCCAGAGTTGGAAGGAATTTTTTCTTTTTCTTTCCTTATCTCTTTTCTATAATGCACTTACTTGCTTCCTGCACATTTATGTGACAGGGCTGAACAACCTAGGTTTCTTACACTTACGTGATTTCTTTCCATTTTTTCTAATTTATATGTAAAAAAAAAGATTTCAGGCAATTTAGTATGCTTGTTTAGTGACAATGTGAAGTCCCTTGTAGTGTTTATGGTTAATACCACGCATAGTCCCAAAACAAAAACACTCAGTGAAAGTCTGTAGGATTTATTATCCTAAATTATGGTGTCATTACATAAAGTCTTTAGGATTTGTTGTCCTAAAGGATGATGTCATTATATAACAAGTATTACATTAAATGGTCAAAGCAACCAGCCATTTTTTTCACTGTATGAAAAAAATATAAATGGTTTATAATATTTTCAACTAGAAAATGGCCCAGTATATGGGCCAGTATCATCAACCAACTAGTCACAAGCAGAAAACAGAGTTGAGTTACTAATGCTATCAAAGTATCAATAAAAGACATAGCATGAAATAATAACAGCACATTTATATCAATAAAGAACTGCCTAATGTTGTAGCATCAGAACCTAACAGTCACCTAAATGCAGGAGACCTTCAGTAGGTTAAAGATCAGCTGGGATAATCTTCAGTGCATAAGTGCCCTTTTTATATATTTAGAACACAACACATTTTTTATATGTACTGTAAGATCTGTCTGCCTATACAAAAATTATAAAATGCTTTCTTTTAGAAATGCAAACTGACAAATGTGGTATATACCATCTCTCTGCAAACTCTTGTACTCTGTTCTGACCCCGATGGTTCTTCTACAAAACCAGGAGCAGAACGAGAGCCCAAAATGAAAGAAATAGTATCCTGTATCTTTTATTAAGTTACTTCAGTCACAAAGGCTTCTATCCAAAGAGGTGACTTTTCAAAAAAGTAAACTCGGCATCTAACAGTGTATCACAAAAAAGTCCAGTTCCATAAGTACAACCCCCGTGTGGTTATCTGTGTTTGTTTGTTCATTATTGTCTTCTTATCCCTGCATTGTTTTTTAATACACGCCTTATCACTTTAGCTCAGACATGGCATTTCCTGCTTTCCCACTTAACTGCCATTGATCAGCTACCACGGGCCCTTCTACTTCCTTACAGTTTAGTCGCTCCTTTGTTTCTTTTCCCTAAGAGTTGCTAAATGCGTGTATGTGAATGGATAATCAGCCTTATATATCTTATGAAAGTATACGATGGAGAGGAACCCAGGCTCCATACATTCAGACATTCCATGAATACTGAGGTATACGAGCACACACACACACACACACACACACACACACACACACACAGATACATACATGCACATACTTATATAGCAATAGAGACTACATGTATTATGTTTTTTTTAAAGCAAAGCGGTTCTTTCTTAAGTCAAAGACTAAAAGTTCTAGATTCCAAAACATCAAGATTCCAAAATATCAATAAGTACACACACACTAGCCACTTAATATATTACTGATTCGTTTCTTTTACTGTACTGTGAGCGAATATCCTTACAGCAGTACAGCAGTGAGCCTGAGAAATTATACCCATCATTGCACACAGAGATAGAATAACACACGGCAGAAAATGACAGTAGCAAATTGATGTGCCATCAAAACAGCTCAGGAAATAAGCTGCTGATAAAACAGTGAAGTTTGTAACAAAATCACTGCAAAGCTAAACTACAGAATCAAGGTAAAAGATTGCTACATGCCTCTTTTATTTGTTTATTTTATTTATTAGATTTGTTGAGTGGGTAAGTGGGCTGGACCTAAGATGTTTATCAGCCACAATCTGAGCCAAAAGTTAGTGCAATATTTACAGTTTATTTGACATTATTTGCAGTATACAAGGCAAACTCAGCAGATCATTCTAAATAAAAATGTATTCAAGTTCCGATACTCTACTGTTTGCGTGACAGTTAATTATACACCAGCATGACTTCACAACAATTAGTCAAATATGGAATATTGGGTGAGTAGGGATAAAATTGGTAAACCTAGTGGTACAACAGACTTTTGTAAAGGTCAGTTATTACATAAAACATGGTTTGGGATTTAGAAAACTAAGTACACCAATGGGGCTGAAGTTACCATGAGTATGTCTTGTTGCACACAGCAGCCCAACGCTAATTAGCAATCAACTAAATTTATTAAAAGCTTTGGTTTTGTGCCCAAGCTGCTAGTAATCAAACCCCCCCCCACAGAAATGATTGGCTGTACATAGAAAAAGAGTTTCTTGTAATTACACGCAGGAATGATGTGAAGAGAAGTAGCTAGGACTTATCAGTAGCACACTTCGGTGCATGCACACTGCTATAAAGTGATGCTACAAGAACAGCTGCAAGCCAAAGGAAATGACCTTTGGAAATGTTTATGCTGATGTTTATTATTTTAAATGCAGTGGAAATGGATGTATAGAAAAGTAGGAATAGGGGCACATCATGTAGTGAAACATACATAAGGAAATAAGGGATGTAAACATTTGAGAGGGGAATGAGAGAAAGGATATACATTTTTTTCTGGGCCAGACACCCCCTTTTTTTTAAGAAGGGAAAATGGGGAAGAATCTAACAGCAAGGTCAAGGATAAGAAGAAGATTGAAGTTTGGAATCGGGGAACACAAACAAACATAAAACACAAGTAAAGGCTAACAGGGGAAGTGTTGAAGCACATGGTGGTGTTGAAAGTAGAATTAAAGATGTACAGATAAAGGGAGGATGTTGGAGATGGAGAGGGTTGGACTACAAACAGGGGGCTGAGGTGAAACACAAGGAAGGAGCATGACAGGATCAGGGATAAGGTGGATATAATCCTCACAGTTCCACATTGTCTGGGATAGGCCCAGGGAGAGTACAGTCAGCACCCTGTCCACTCTTCCCTCTGTATTAAACCTGAGGTATTGAAGCCAGAGCCAGGCAGCAGTGTGACTTCTGAAGCCTCAAGTGGAGCCTCTCTGGAACAACCAATGTGGGCTTCTAGACACTGGGCTACCAACTCCTATAGTACTCCAACCAACTCCCACTGTGTGACAAACTACATACCACGTGCAGTGTCCCCTGAGTAAACAATAACACTCCCCTCTGGTTATTGGCTGCTAGAGGCCACAGCTGATCCCCCAACAGACCTGTTGGGGAGGCAGGCCTGAAGCCAGGTTAAGGCCACACATTTGCCGAAAATGCCAAAGTAAATGAAGCGAAATAAATCGGCAAACGTTGAATTAAATATTGAAAGCAGAATAGCAACAAAGAGTGAGAGAGGGAGAGGAAGAGAAAAAAAGAAAATACATTACTATGATTTATGTGACATATGATCTATGCTGATGTCTACTGTACATGCAGAAACATTGCTGTTAAGACACTTCAGATAGTTCTGCCCACAAGCATAACCTCAAGGTCCCATGGTAGGATATGCATACAGATGTGCAGTGTCACAGTTCCTACTGGTGTCATTGTATGTGAAGGTGTGGATGATACAGTGGTGGCATGAGGCAGTTGTGTGGTACACATCCTGGCCCTGTGGTTTCCTTGCAGGCACTATACATGGACATCTTAGACAGCACAAGATATAACATTGCTGTAGTAAGACAAACATGGATGTCAGAGATAAGTACAACTAGCAGTCACATACATTATAATGCAGCATAGCAAGATGGTGTCAATACGTAGAAAGCCATCCGCCAATACAAGCCTCAACATGATCCTTCCCCCTCCAGCACACATTCCCCTCCCCCAAACCACACTCAGCATTAGCCTCCCATCCACCTAGGATACTTCCCTTGAACAACCAACAGTCCCCGAACAACATGTATACCCTTAGTTAAGCAGGGTACACAAGCCATGCATGTAAGACCACCCATCCATGTCAGTGACCAATAGGTGCAGATTAGCTCATGTCAATAGGAACACATGCCTGCTTAATCATATCATGTGTCCTGCTTGTCGGTGTGAAAAGCAGAATGCCTGTATGCACATAACTTGGTATCGCTATGCAAACAAATGATGCACTTACACCTATAAGAAAGTATGACACCTGCAAGTTTGTAATATATCCACACAGTATTTATTTATTTATTTAACATTTGTATACTGGGAAAGTCTGACTTGAAACAAAACCAATTTTCAGCGACGGCCCGGGGAGAAAAGCTCCAGATGCATGTTTTTGTAATGTGGCAGGAAACCAGAGCATCCAGAGGAAACCCCATGAACTCAGGGTGGCCATGCAGTCTCTGTACAGCAGGCACTCCAGCCAAGAATAGGACCGGAAAACCTCTTGTTGTGAGGTGACAATGCTACCATTGCACCACTGAGCCATCCATAATTAGTATTACCTGTTAAATATGAAAGTTACAAGAATGAACTAACACAAATATTCAAAATAAGGAATGATGAGCACATCAACAACTGGAAATGTTCATCTATGTTAAAAAAAATCACTTCATTGCTGAATAAGTTTTAAAATGTAAAACTACTGTAAAACCAAAAATATCCAGGCTGTGATCCAGAAAAAAGAGTTAGCTATCTGTAGTACAAGTTTATTAAGCGCTTTCGGCTATGCACAGCGTAGCCTTCATCAGAATACATTACAAAACACATACTGCTTCATTAAATAGAATTCATCGACCAATCACAAAGATAAAACAATTAATTAGAAAATCAGCTCCACCTACATTGCCCATTAACTCTTAAAAACATATTATAGATTTGTATTCCACACAAAAACAATAGTAAATTCATCACTGAAAACATACTCTATAGAAGAAACTTTCAAAATTCATCGCTAACTATAATAATAATATTTATTTCTTGTTTATTCTTTCCTGCAAAACTGGGACCATGGAAATACTTTCATTTAACCCTGGGGGAAACATTGCTGCTGTTCTTATTTGCCATTGTGTTTCTTTTTTCTTTAGTGTATTTTTCCAGTCTTCCCCTCTTGGATTTAATTTCACCTGCTCCACAATTCCAAATGAAAATTTTGTAAAAGATGCACATGTTGAAGAATGCTTGTATAGTGCACTTGTTGTTTTTTTTATTTTTGATGTCATTAACATGCTCATACATCCTACTTTTAAGTGACCGTTCTGTTTTTCCTAAATAGAATGCTGTGCATGAGTTGCACAGAGCTATGTATATACCACCTTTGGTCAAACAATTCCCATTTACAAACATTATTTTGCTTTTCAGCCTATTGTATAGAACTACAGATTGTTCTTTATGTATATAGCAACACCGTCTACACATTCCACATGGTCTAGTGCCCCTGCTGTTCACCTTTTTGGATTCTATATTGCATTAAAGAAGGCTGTTAATATTGTGGCCTGTCTTATTAAGAAATCTAGGACCCTCTCCCAACTTCTTATATATTTCTTGGTTAGGTTTGAAAATTGTCCAGTTCTTGTTAATAATTCCCCTAAAATCCGTATTTGTGGAATTATATTCAAGTACACAGGCCATTTTGTATTTGCCATTTTCCTTGCTCCTTTCCACATTGTTATTTTGTAATTCTACCCCTAATAAGGGGAGATAGTCAATGCCCCACTTGTATTGTACTTCTGAAATAATTTCCTCAACCATCTGTTTGGGGTACCCTCTCTCTTCAAACATACACTATAGTTTACTTAACTCACCTTGTAAATCATCATAATGGGATGTCATTCTAGCAACCCTCACTGCCTGTCCCTTCACTATACTTCTTTTTTGAGCAGTAGGGTGAATGCTCCCATAATGTAAATATGTGTTGCAAAATGTAGGTTTTCTATATATACGTGATCAGAATCCACCCATATCATTAATAATTTGTACATCCAAATAGTTAATTCTGGTAAAATCATAGTTATAGGTAAACTCTAAAACGTCAGTTGTTTCACCTATATATTTCATGAAGTCAGAAATCTCTTCTTCAGTACCCCTCCACAGGACAAATATGTCATCCAAAAACCTGGAATATACTTGTATTTTGTCCCAATAGGGGATACTGAAGATGTAGCAAATTTCCCATCCAAGGAGTACTATGTTGGCATAGACAGGGGTACTAGGGGTCCTAGATTTGTTAATAAGACAGGGCACAATAATAAGAGCCTTCTTCAATGCAAGATAGAATCCAAAAAGGTGAACAGTAGGGGCACTAGACCATGTGGAATGTGTAGACAATGTTGCTATATACAAAAAGAACAATCTGTAGTTCTACACAATAGGCTCAAAAGCAAAGTAGTGTTTGTAAATGGGAATTGTTTGACTAAAGGTGTTGTATACATAGCTCTGTGCAACTCATGCACAGCATTCTATTTAGGAAAAACAGAACGGTCACTTAAAGTAGGATGTATGAGCATGCTTGTTTGTTTGTGTCTTTCGGCTTTTCCCGGTTAGGGGTCACCACAGTGGAACTCCGGCCCGGTAATGATTGGCAGTAGATTTTTACGTACTGGCTTGCCGGGCCTAACGTACAACGTTCAACAAAGGAATGCCCATTCACGCATGTCGCTACACAGAAGACGCTCTAACTGAGAATCAAACGGAAAACTCTAACTGTGAGGCGACAACGCTACCGCAGTGTAGGATGTATGAGCATATTAATGACCTCAAAAATAAAAAAACAACAAGTGCACTATACATTTTTCAACATGTGCATCTTTTACAAAATTTTTATTTGGAATTGTGGAGCAGGTGAAATTAAATCCAAGAGGGGGAGACTGGAAAAATATACTAAAGAAAAAAGAAACACAATGGCAAATAAGAACAGCAGCAATGTTTCCCCCGGGGTTAAATGAAAGTATTTCCATGGTCCCAGTTTTGCAGGAAAGAATAAACAAGAAATAAATATTATTCTTATAGTTAGCGATGAATTTTGAAAGTTCCTTCTATAGAGTATGTTTTCAGTGATGAATTGACTATTGTTTTTGTGTGGAATACAAATCTATAATATGTTTTTAAGATTTAATGGGAAATGTAGGTGGAGCTGATTTTCTAATTAATTGTTTTATCTTTGTGATTGGTCAATGAATTCTATTTAATGAAGCAGTATGTGTTTTGTAATGTATTCTGATGAAGGCTACACTGTGCATAGCTGAAAGTGCTTAATAAACTTGTACTACAGATAGTTAACCCTTTTTTCAGGATCACAGCCTGGATATTTTTTGGTTTTACAGTAGTTTTACTTTCTGGGTGTTTTTGGTTTTTGGTAACTTCTAAAAAGTACCACAATCCAAACAATAAAACCACCAAAAAGTTTGAAGTAAAATCACAATAGGTGCTTTCGTCTTCCACTGAAAACTTCTTCAGATAATCCAATGAGGATTCATTCCTTTTTTATATAAGCCAATAATGACAGTAAAACTTCATCATATGATCAATACACCCCTCTGAATCCAACCTACAATTCCAGGCTAAAAACAGATTCTCATAGATTAAAAATCAACCAATTGTACAAAAAAGAAAAAAAAAACAAGTACCAAATAACATTGTTCATCTTGCATTATACATGACTAGATGCCTTCATTTACAGTCCACCAATTATATAACAAAGTTAAGGGAGGATGGTGAATAGAATAATACACATTAAACATTCATGACTGGATACCTGACAGCTGGGTCCATACGTTCCCGGATAAAAAAATACCCAGTCTTGGTATGCGCACATACTGGTCTGGGAAAAAAAATGACAATGTAGAATCCTCAAGACACAAACATTCCTACAATGGGGTTAGATTAAGGTCAGGGGCAGGATAGCCCCCTCATTGTAGAAGGAAGTTGTTGTCCATAAAAACTAACAGGCCAAAAAAGAGATAGAAAGATGATAATGTGGACTACTGTGTGTAAGGAAGACATTATGTATTGTTACTATTATGCAAGAAGTCCACAATTTCCAGATAGAAGATATTGAAAAAGATTAAGAGAAAAACTAGTGGAAAGAAAATACTTGCACAAGAAGAACTGTCAAAACCTTCAAATGCAAATTTGTGTTTATTAATACAAAAAAATCCACAAAAAAACATTATACAGGCAAAGAAACGTTGGGCCACTTGGAAAAAGAAGCAATAAAGAAGTGTGAAAATATAAAGAACAAAACCCAAAGATTTTTGAAAGGTTTCAAAAGGAAACATAGACATGGGAAAAAATAACCAAGAATGAAGAGGGTAGAAAAAAAGATATGGAAAAATGCTACCAGCTTTTAATGAACCAAACATGGCAACACAAACAAAGTACATTAAGCGCTTTTGTCCCTTCCAAATTCTAATGGCACTTCATCAGAGTAAATTTCCAAATTAACCATGCTAAATTAAATACCCTCGAAAACCAATCATTTCAAAATAATGTCCCAAGGTCATGAATAATTAATTAACAAAAATAAAAATGAAAATTTAAAGATACAGATGCAAATACCAAATAAAAATACATCTAAGCTATCAGGGCCAGTCAACAAATATAACTCCGTTTCTATGTGTAAATGCATAAATTAATTTTTCTATATATGTAGTTATATATAATTGTATAGAATCTAAACATTATTAATGAACTAAGAGGTTAAAACAAGTTGTTAAATTATGTTTAATGTTAAAATGTTATGGTTAAAAATAAATGTAATATATATATATATATATATATATATATATATATATATATATATATATGTGTGTGTGTGTGTATATATATTTTAAATACATAATAATCCACAATACCTATAGTAAAATATCACAAATATATAAAATTGCAAAATTACATCAGAGAAAGGCTATCATTTAATCCTGGTCAGTTAATGGTATTGAGCCTAATCTGCAAACACAACTCCTTGTATGCCAGTAGGTTTTCAATATCCTCACCTTTGGGATTCACATTAACCTTGTGAAACAGGAACTTTCTAAAGTTCTTATATTCTTGTGAGTATCTAAATAAGGCATTTGTTGATCTTTTATGTTTGATATCCCTTAAGTTTTTTTGTATTCTATCTCTAAGTTTCCTTTTAGTAATACCCACATAAAAAGCAGTACAGGAAACACATGTTGCCAGGTATACTACTCCATTAGTATTACAACTAATATGCTCTGGACAAGTAATGGTTTTAATGTAGCTTTTTACACGAGCATAAGGTCCATCATTGATGTATCTACAAATAGAACACATACCATATTTAGACATTCTATATCTGTAATGGTGATTAGTGTCAGAACACTGCAATTCTAGTAGTTCTTTAATATTCTTTCCCCTACTATAGGTGAAAAGAGGGGTTTTGCCAATTTGACGCTTCAGTTCTTCAGTGAAAATTAAATTCCAATTAGATGTGACAATACTTCAAATTTTATTGGCATTCCTATTGTATGGGATAATAAACTCCCCTAATAGAATCTGCTCCATCTATATTTGAATTTACTTGGGTAATTGTGGACTCCAAATGCCTTCCCAAAATGGGAGCATAATGATCACCCCTACCCTGAAAAATGTTGTTGTGTCTTTCAGCTTTTCCCGGTTAGGGGTCGCCACAAGGGAACTCCGGTCCGCTAATGATTGGCAGTAGATTTTTATGTGCTGAGTTGCTGGCCCTGATGCACAACCTTCAACGAAGGTATGCCCATTCACGCATGTCTCCACACAGAAGATGCTCTAGCTGAGAATCGAACAGGACAACGTCTTACTGTGAGGCGACAACGCTACCGCAGCACCACCACCACAGTCCTACCCTGAAAAATGAAATCCTTTAAATTATCCAAGAGGTCCTGTGGAAGAACATTCTAACCAAATTATTAATTTCTTCTTCAGAGCAACTGTCCTTGGGAATTAACCTGGACAGACAAACCATCTGTCTTTTAAGAATGCTTTTTTTCTGAAATCTATTATGGCGGCTACTATAATGCAAATATGAATTGGTGACTGTGTCTTTTATAAAGATAGTAGAGCAGTACCTCTTCTGAAACAGGTTCTTGTATATAGTGACATCCAGATAATTGATGGCCTCCTTAGATATACGCTAGGTAAAACACAAGTACTCTCTAGTGTTTTCCAAATACATAACAAATTTGTTCATCTGATGTGTATTGCCATATCATAACACAAGGATGGCATCTAAAAACTTGGAATATGCAACAATCTTATCAAAAAGGGGGTATTGAAAACAAATTTCCTTTCCCATGTTGTCAAGACTGTATTTATAAAAATAGGGGCACATTTTTCCCTCATAGCCACTCCCGTCTTCTGATAGAAACCTCCCCCTCAAAAATACAAAATTATTCTTAAGGACCATGTCCATAAAGTCACTAATAACAGATATTTCCTGATGGCACAGGAAGTACTTTCAATCAACATTTCAGTAAAAAATACTAAGCTAACATTCTGTGGTATAACTGAAAATAAGTTGACTATATTAATTGTCACAAATAAAATATTCTGATTAAACTCAAGATGGTCAAGGTTCTCCAGTAAATGCCACAAATCATGTAATATGCGGTCAAAAACATTAAGTATGTTTTTATACTTAGTGTCCATGTATTCTGCCAGGATTTGAGTCTTAGATCAATGGGCAGCTACCATTGGTCTAAGGGAGTGGGGTTAATGTTATCTTTCTGGATCTTCAGGACTCCAAAGATAGAAGGGATCACTTTTTTTTTAACCCAAACAAAATTAAAGGTATCAGCAAAAATAAGACCCTAATACAGCATATCTAGCAAATAATAATCGATTTTCTTGTATGCTGTTTACTTCATTCTTTGAAACCCTGGTGTAATCTTACTCATCATTAAGGATGTCAAATATTTTACATGAATAATCCACAAAATCCACAGAATCCACATAATCCATTAATACCACCCCTACCCTTATCTGGCTTCATAACTCTTATGGACCTGTCTTTGATAATATTTAATAGTAGAGAATGCCCTTCTTTTGTTAAATTGTCAAAGTGTTCCCCTTTATAATTAAGACATGAACATCTAATTTGGTCTCCACACACATTTTCCAAGTGGAAATCAAAGGGTATGATAAATGGATAAAATTACTCCTTTTATTTAAAATGGGTTTGCTAATAGACATATCTGTTAATTTACCACCAAATGTCATACTTAAATTTAACTTACAGGTAAATAGTTTAAAATTAACAATAGTTTTAAAAATGTCAGTCCTGAATTCAGGCAGAAAATTAAACCCTTTCTTAAAAAGGGATGCATAATTTTCATTGACTTCCAATGAGTTGAATTAAATATTTTAAAATGTCCAAATTCATTAACTCATTCATTATCTATACAAGTCGATATTTCCTATTGTGGTTGTTCCTCTTTTGTCTTTGTTTTGATTTCTGCCACTGGGAACCCTGTGGGGGGGGGGGGTCCATCCTGGCATTCTGGCTCCTTAATCTCTCTAACCTGGGAAACTGACCTGATACTAAAAAATCATCATTAGCTATATGAATATTGTCATCTTGATCCAACCCCATGTCATTCCAGTCATTTACTCCATTTGGCTCACCTTTATGTTGAAGAACCTGTTCTAACATATAACTGCCACTCTAATTGAAAGACCCAGAAGCTAATGGGGCAGGATATGTTGTTTTTGAATCACATTCCTGTTTATCTCTAAGAAACTTTTTCTGTTTCCTCTCCTTGTTGTCTGCCAATATTTTGCCTAATTTCTTGAAAACTTTCACATAGTATTTTTATAAACATGAAATAACAGGTCCTTCTCCAAGTTTTTATTCAACATCTTAATTTCAAGGTCTAAGTTGGCCAGTTAGTGTTCCTTAATAAGCAAACATATTAACTCAGTTCCAATGTAATCAAGCAACTCAATAAGCTCTCCATGAAACACTGAAAAAGGTTCTGTCCCATGAGGTATTTTCCATAACCTAAGGCCCTTAAGAGTTCGTTTTACCCTAATGCAGTCAGCCAAGTAAATCTGTCCACCTGTAAATTCCTAAACTGTACCAATTTTCACTTAAAGTCAAGAGTTGTGCTTTAAATTGTCATGAAGTATCAGCATTCACCTCATGAAGTTGTAAATTGCATAATCCCAGCCAGTTATCAAATGAGAACCGACTTCCTCTTTCAACATAAATCTTTGCATTTACCTGTGATTAAACACAAAAGTGGACTGGTCCCAATAAGACTGCTATCAACTAAATTCTCTGTAATAACAAAATTGAATTTACCAGCATGGTTATAAGATAAACTGGAAATGCTGGCTTGGGTCACCTTAACTTGTTGCATCAGCTGTTCCAGCAACAACATTAAATCACCAATGGAGCATTCATTAAAGTTTACCATCTGGAGTGCCATTGACTTAATCCAAAACAGATGTAAATAAATCCAATGAACTAGGGAGGAAATAATATAAACTAAATAACCAAGATGAATATCACTTTGTATCATGGGAGCAGGGTGCAGTAGTTTGTTTCTTCCATGTGTATTATGGCAGCAGGGTATATTAGTGGTTTTATCCTTGTGTTCCTAGAGGTTTTACCTGTGTGTATCATTGGAGCAGAGTATAGTAGGTGTTTTATCGCCTTAACTTGTTGTGTCAGCTGTTCCAGCAACAACATTAAATCACCAATGGAGCATTCATTAAAGTTTACCATCTGGAGTGCCATCGACTTAATCCAAAACAGATGTAAATAAATCCAATGAACTAGGGAGAAAATAATATAAACTAAATAACCAAGATGAAGAGGATAGAAAAAAACAGGCTGAAAAAATGCTCCAAGCTTTTAATGAACCAAACATGTCGACAAATATGTGAAGATATGTGAAGGTTGCCAGCCTAGCCAGATAGGATTTTGTAGATAATTCTGTCATTTGTAAATATTAATATAAGCCACAGGCTTGTTCTCTTAAATGGAAGAAAATGGTGTTAAATGTTGAATGTCAAAAATGTAACAACAGTGCATACTGCTGGAAGAAAGCTGATAGGTCAAGCTTTGTTTGATCTCAAACTCAGGGCCATGATGTCTAAACCAGCAGATTCATTCTATTGTTTTGACACCAGAGTTAATTGCTAGAATTTGCATGTATGATGTCTTTTATTGCTGTAGTTTCCTGACCAGGTGCAAAATCAAAATGGCTGCTAAACGCTGAGTTTCTGTTAGCCTGGGAACCAGAGAAAAAAATGATGTAATCTGAAATGAGTCAGTAGTACTGTGTTATCAATTTAAGGGCAGAGAAAGACTCAGGGCATTTTGCATTTGTCTTCAGAGCATCCAACATCAACAGCACTGTCTTGCTCTATATGTAAGTTTATTTTCAAACTGTGTTTGCTCTTAGAAATAGCTAGGAAATGGCATGATTAGAAGAAATGTTTTTCTTATTAATGTCAGAACTTTTCTACTGTATTATTTTAAGCATTTCTCTGTGATCTCTGAACTCTTGACCAGCAATGTGTAGTAAGAACTATTGTCTTGTGTTTTTTATTATTTATTATTAAATATTTTTAAACCTTTCAACTGTAGGTGTTTTATGTAGAGATAATTTAAGCTCTAGAGTACATTGCATGTATATAGTGATACTGGCCAAGCCACTCCAATAAGTCTGGCTGTTCAGTTACACATACCATCCAGATAATAATATTGCACAGTAATAATTGGACACCCTTTGATAAGGGCCCTATTAGTAGATAATATTAGTGGTTGGTGGCAAGTGATACTACCGTATAGTCTGGGCAGAAGGGGCATAGCTGGAGAACCTAGGCCAGCCTTCCCCAGGAGTGTCTGTGTGTTTGTATATAACTCATATCTCAAAGTGTGTGTGTTTCAGCTACTTGGGCAGGGACATGAAGCACTGGTTGGACAGAGAGGGTGCTGGAGGTTTTAGCTTGACCACTAGGGTGAGATCTGGACCATGTAGCTGTGCCAGTGGAGAGTCTTATTGGGGATCTGGATTAAAAGGGAGAAACCAGCCCCAGACTGACTGTGATCTCTGTGTGCTCTTAAGGGAAATTGTACTTTACTGTGTGTGTATTTGCTATCCTTCCCAATGTGGCTGCCCCTCACTGGCGTTAGTGGTGAGGATTGAGGCTCCTTGATTGCTGGGCCATTGCATGAGCATCACAAGATATAAAGTACACTAAGCACTTTCATTCCTTCCAAATTCTAATGGGACTTCATCAGAGTAAATTTCCAAATTAACCACGCTAAATTAAATAGCCTCTAGAACCAATCATTTCAAAATACCCTCTTCATCCTTGGTTATGTAGTTTATGTTATTTCCTCCCTAGTTCATGGGAAAAAAAGACATCTGATATTGTGCAATATTTATGCAAAGGAGAATGCCAAACTAATCATTACAAAAAAAAGAAGCACAAACGATATTTGAAGAGAAATATAGGCAAAGGCATCCAGATATAAAAAATTTCACAATACAAAAAAAAAAAAAACAAAGAGGGGAAGTAAAAAAGAGAGTTAGCAATGGAGAAGTTAAAGAAATAGAAACTGAAGTTTTGGATTACCTGTGAGTGAAGGGTTTGGTGTAGAAAATCCAATTCTGGTAACATCACAGCATCATTGAGAAATGAGTCTCCAAATTAAGGAGAAACAGGAAAAACGGGGAGTATTTGATCACTTGCCACATGAGTATGGAGTCGTCAGTTAGAAACCAGTAAAAAAATTCAGTTGGAGTTGCACAAGGGAAGAAGCAAGAAACAGCGGCAACTCTGACACAGTCAACGTTGTAGACCAATGAATTCCCATATGAAAGAGCAATGGATGACGCAGGATGCAGCTGAAGAGAATATGTCACAGGAAGATGTTCAAGAACTTTCTGTAGAATGCACACAGGAAACAGAGAACAAATAATATGCCCTCAGTTTAGAAGAAACTGATCTAAGGGAAGAGTTGCTCGATTTAACAGAGATGGATAGGCATCTTAAGATTGATGGATAGAAATAGATTACAGAAAGTCAATAAGATCCACAATGTTAGAAGTCTGATAAAACAGACTCTTAACAGAAATTCATGTGATATAATAAAATTAAATAGGATATATTACTGTGCAGCTAAATTAACAACAGATAAAATCTTACCACAAAAACACAGAGAAATAAGGGGGGAGGAAGGGAAGAAATCAAATGCCGTCATGGAAGCTTCGAATAGAGAAAACTATAAAGCAATTAAGACAGGAAGTGCCACCATTAGAGGAGTATAGAAGAGGAAACTAATCAACAAAAATTCTTAGAAAGACACAAGTGATAAAAGCACTGCACAGACTCAGAACAGGCCAGGCTCTGTCGTACACTATTGCTGATGAACTAACAATATCACCACAGGCAGAAAAAGAAAGAAGATACTCATATAAATATAAAGGAAAAGTACAAAATAAGGAATCCATTGATGATGCAAAAAAGATTTTCAGAGAATTGGGAAACAAAGCAAAAGGAATAGAAACACCACTAAAAAGGCAGAAATAGACACATTTTGGAGAGATATCTATGAAGATACTGTGGAACATAACAAAGATCTTGAATAAATCGAACAAGTAAAAGACACAGTAAGAAGTTCAAATATACAGGACATGAAATGATATGAAGCAATAGCAACAGAAATTGAAACAAAATTAAAAAAAGCTCTTAATTAGAAAACCCCAGGCCCAGGCACAATACCTAATTTCTGACTAAAAGTATTAACATCTTTACATGAAGATTTAGCTCAGAGTAAGAACTATTTATATGTGCATCTCAAACAGACAACAATCTGTTTAACAACAGAAAAACAATACTCCTTCTTAAGAGTGAACCTGCAAGTTATCCTCAAAACAGATCTATATTACTTTGTCGAAAGCTTAATTGAGCGAATCCTTAATCATTGAACTCAAATCAGCGAAAGCTCAGTTAAGCAAATGACTGTTCCAGCCAAACATTTCCTAGGGAAAAAAAATAGCAGGCCAGCTACTGACTGGAACAAATACAACAAAATGTAACCCCCCCACCCCCTTAACTATATATATCAACTCTGAGGTTGCACTACAGTGGAGAAAAGGACAAATCCCCGATGATGGTCAACCATGTCCTTTCTCTTGGAAATGTTTCATTAAAATGATCATTCACTTAATTTAGCTTTTGCTGAATAGGGTTCGTTGAATAGCCATTCTCTCAATTAAGCTTTTGCTGAAGTGATATAGACCTCTAAAAGCTATAGAACAATAATTTGCCTTATAACGATATATAAACTTTATACTGGAACTGATGCCGACAGAATTTATAGTCAATTACAAGAAAACTCACTCATGGCAATGGAACCAAAGGGTAACAAAAGAAAGTCATATAGAACAAACAGTCATTTTTTGTTAAATAAAATCATAATGGAAAATTGCCAAAAGAGGAACAAGCTAAGTATGGCATGGATAAATTACAAAAAAGCATTTGACAACATCCCACATTCATGCATAAAAGAGCGCTTACAGTTGTACAAGATACACCCTACATTAATTGAATACATTACAGTGACCATGAAACAGTGGCAAACTACTTTGCAACTAAGTCATGATAAAGGACAAATTATTATCTCAGGGATAAAAATTCAAAGGGGGATATTGGATATTACAGGGTATTTTTTTGTCACCAATGCTTTTTTTGTGTTGCCCCTAACCCATTAAGCTGTCTACTTGAGAGATTAGGTCAAGGTTATATTTGGCTCTCAGAAAGCCATCAATTGGCTCACAGAAAAGTGTAAAGACTTTTCATCTTATTTTTGTGGATGACTTAAAACTGTGTAGATCATCAGATGAGGAGCTGAAAGCACAACTACAAGTGGTCAAAACTTTCTCAGATGATATAAGAATGTCACTTGGTATTGATAAATGTGCAAAAGCAACATTTAAATCAGGAAAGCTACAGCACCAAGAAAACATAAGTCTGGGACAGGAATGTGATATAACATCAGCAAGAGGGAGTATTTAAATATTTGAGACTAGATGAAGGATCAACAATAAAACATGAACAAATGTGAGCAAAACACAGTAGGAATACTAACATTAATACTAAAAACAGCCCTGATATCTAGGAGCAAAGTCCAATCTTTAAACTAATTTGCTCTTCCTGTTCTAACTTGCAGTTTTGGTTGACTGACTTGCCCCTAAAGGTACTGGATAAGGTGGACAGAAAAACAAGAGAAATGCTTCACACTTATCAAATGATATATAAAAATCAGTGTATGTCAAGATTATATATTACTCATTTGGAGGCAGTATGGGCCTCCTCAAAATTGATTACATGTATAAATCTGCAATTGTAGGACTGCATACATATCTGCTGACTTCACTGGTTTCAAATATACTGAAAGTTTTAAAACATGAGGAGAACAAGTCTAAGATCACTTCCTACTTAGCTTAGCAGAAGCATGTCAATCAGGAATGGAAATCAAAGCATAAGTAGAGAAAAAACAGGCAGCAAACGAATGTACCAAAACACAAAAGAAGGATCGTACAGAAAAGAATCAGAAGAGATGTCAAGAAATGTGAAAAAGGCATAACTATAGTTGCAAATACAGAAAACTCCTGGAACAACTTCATGTCAATCAAAATCTGTTGCAGGAATGGATAAGGACAGGAGAATTTAAACCAAAAGATAAAAGATTAATATTGGTGGTCCAGGATAGTGAACAACATACATGTTAGTTTACAATGTCCATTGAAGATGTAGGAGAATGCAGGTTCTGTAAAACAGAACTAGAGGCAGTTACACATCTTGTTGCTGGGTGTGATACATTAATGACAGAGAGTCTGTACACTGAAAGGCATAATAATATGCAAGACTGCTGCATTGAAGATTGTACAAATATTAGAATACTGAAGTAGCTGAAAAGCATAGGAAACATGAGCCACAAAGCATAATAAAGTTTATATCACATGGGATCACCTGTTACCAATAGTTCAGAAAATAGATGCAAGAAAAACAGATATACCTGTCTATGAAAAGAAGATAAAAGTAGCATTGATCATTAAAATTATACAATCAGCGATTGCAGTGTCTTACATACAGAGAGACACAAAGTCATAAAATCCCAGGATTTGCAGGTGGAAATGAGGGCGATGTGGAAGAAGGATATCCAGACAGTTACAATAGTAGTAGGAGTGAAGGGTCTCATAAAATAGAATTTACAGTCATATTGAGATATGCTACCAATACATGTAACTCCATGCAAATTACGGAAGGAGATGGTTCTGGGCACATTGTGGGTGCTGTAAAGTGCACTTTTGGCAAATCTCAAAGACTGAAACAGTACTGATTTCATGAACTTTAATCACACGTTCACTTAGAATGTGGTCCATTGCTGTCATGGTACTAGAAACACAAAAGACTTGGAGAAATTAAACTAACAGTAATATTAAGGAATATTTTGATAAAATGACAATAAAGCAGCTGAATATCCATTCCATTTTCTTCTGAAATTGGAGAGAGATTTCTATCTGAGGTCCAAAACAATAAAAATGCAGAACTCCTTAATTAAATATGCAGTACAGTCAGAATTATTTATAAGTAACGGAACACTAGAAATATTACAACCACTTACAATATATCTCAGGGTCCACTAGTCCTGACTTTTTCTTCTGATCAGAAAAGATGGTCAGGACTGAGCCTCCACAGAAAATTGCAGCAAAGTTGGCACAGCTCAACAGAGTGACCAGAGTGAAGGACACCAGTGACATCAGACACACTGCCCTGGAAATATTCTGTCAGGCATCCACTGTAACCGCAGACCTTCATAAGTGTCCCCAGTCAGGCACTCCCAGTGGTCAGTATGCAGCAGGAATAGAAAGATCTTGCTTTCCTTGCTGTGTGACAGGAGGCCCTGCCAGCATCAATGACCTTGGAAGCAATGGCCATTCATGAGAACACATTCCAGTGATCTATGCTAATCCTCTCACAGTCAGGCATATTGATGTTTTCAACACTTAGTGCACAAAGTTGTCCTGCAAGTTAATGTGCCTGTTGTGGTGCTACCAATGCCAAGAGCAGAAATAGTCGGCCTGGTATTGTGGCGTTAGAGTGTGAACACCATCATGGAAAATTTCTACAAGCTTCAAGGTGTCTAGCTGCTCATTAGCACCTCTATAGTTTACAGAATTAAATGCATGTACCTGCAGGGGTCATTATCCCACCTGTGAATGCTCCCTGCATTTCACACATGCTCATGTAAGTGCACAAAGGTAATCAAGCCTGTTAAGGTGGTACAGATCATGCTGCAATAAAAAACCTTTTGATTCATTAGCATACATTACATTATGCCTCATTAGCATAAGGAATTTGCTAAAATATTTGAAATTGTGAAATACAAGCTCCTGTGACTGCTATGGGCCTGGTTACACTACAGAAGATTGCATGAGCCTAATTACACTACAGAAGATTGCACTGGCCTGATTACACTACAGAAGACTGCATGGGCCTGATTGCGCTACAGAAGATTGCATGGGCCTGATTACACTACAGAAGATTGCATGGGGCTGATTGCACTACAGAAGATTGCATGGGCCTGATTACACTACAGAAGACTGCATGGGCCTGATTGTGCAACAAAAGATTGCATGGGCCTGATTACACTACAGAAGCTTGCATGGGCCTGATTGTGCTACAGCAGATTGCATGGGCCTGATTGCACTACAGAAGATTGCATGGACCTGATTACACTACAGAAGATTGCATAGGCCTGATTACACTGCAGAAGATTGAATGGGCTTGATTGCACTAGAGAAGATTGCATGGGCCTGAATACACTACAGAAAATTGCATGGGCCTGATTACACCACAGAAGCTTGCATGGGCATGATTGCTTTACAGAAGATTGCATGGGCCTGATTGCACTACAGAAGATTGCATGGGCCTGATTATACTACAGAAGATTGCATGGGCCTGATTACACTACAAAAAATTGCATGGGCATGATTGCACTACAGAAGATTGCATGGGCCTGATTACACTACAGAAGATTGCATAGGCGTGATTGCGCTACAGAAGATTCCATGGGCCTGATAGCACTACAGAAGATTGCATGGGCCTGATTACACTACAGAAGATTGTATGGGCCTGGTTGTGCTACAGAAGATTGCATGGGCCTGATTACACTACAGAAGATTGCATGGGCGTGATTGCACTACAGAAGATTGCATGGGCCTGATTACACTACAGAAGATTGCATGGGCATGATTTAGCTACAGAAGATTGCATGGGCCTGATTACACTACAGAAGATTGCATGGGCATGACTGAGCTACAGAAGATTGCATCACACTAACAAGCAAAACACTGGGGAAAATTGCTTAGAAGAATTTCCACAAGCAACAGCTGTGTGTGAAAGGTAAGTGTATAGGAAATTGTATTATTATTACTTGTTACTGATTTTATGTGGTGCTTTTGTGATATTATTGACACATTACTAATGTACTATTTGTTTATGTTGTTATCTCAACACATGGCAATGTTTGCCATATTATATTTTAACAGCAACTGCAAAGTTTTATAAATATAGGAAAACATTTTCAAAATGTAGCAATAGAACATTTTCTTAACAAGACTAATATGATATTTTCTTTTACTTCAAGTTTTAAAAGTTATGCTAAGGTGAATAACACAGAAGAGTACAAACATAACTATCAGAGTAACAGATCTGATAACAACAGTAAGTGTATAGTAATGGTGAAAGTCATAGGAATTGATAGTTGTAGCTTAAGTAACATGGAGCATAGTAGGCAAACAATCCTGGAGGCCATGAGATACCTTGCTATATACAGCTTTAAGCAGACATACTTAAACATTTTTACCACCATTTTCAAGCCCTTTATAGTGGTCACCTACCAAATTGAGCAGGGCCATATCTGATAACCCTAGTGCAAATTTGTATTTATCTATCTAGTTATCAAGACTAGCCTTAAAGTTTGCCAAAGTAGTACTTTATTTGACCTCTAGTGGTAACTTATTCCATAGGCTAGGAATACATTGAGATAGGAACCTATTCCTCCAGTGAGTGTTGTTTATTTGTTGGTGTAGATTTAGGCTCCTAATGTAGGTCTTTGTAGAGCCACTGGTTTAATAAAGAAACAGCAGGTCAAATTTGACTGGGTCTAGCAACATATTGGCTGCTGAGTATAAGATGAGTCATATCTGAGTAGCTGAAGGATTTAAGCCCTTTAATTTTCTTAGTTAGAAATCTCTGTGGTCTTTCCCATTGTTGTTGTTTTTGGATTTGTACATAACGCAGGCAGCAATGTTTTCAATGATGGGTCTGATAAGGAAAGGGTATGTGGTAGGATGACATATTTAAATCTTGAAGATATTCCCTTAGATATTAACTGTGCTAGACAGGAGTTCCTGACTGTGTTGGAAACATAATGACCGAATGAGAGAGTGGTAGAGTTATCCAAACAAGTACCTAATTCGGTTATGGCCGTATCTCTCTGAAGAGTATTACCATTTATAATATATAAGGTGGGAGCATACTTTCTGCCAAATGCTGATATGCTGCACTTTTTTCCATTTAGTTTGAGACTGTTTTTGCTACACCATAAATGTGCACATTCCAGCCCTTGCTGGAGCTGTTTTATATCAGTGGATCAGCAGACAGCAGTGGCCAGTTTCAGTCATCAGCAAACTGTGTCAACCACATTTCTGAGATATTGGCTTGGATGTTTGCAAAAAGCCAAACAGCTGAGGGCCCAGGACTGATCCCTGTGGTCCCCCACTAGTTACAGATTTATATTCAGAGAGGAAACCAGCAACTTTCAATGTTTGTAACTTGTTGGATAGGCAATTTACAATCCAACAGACAATGTAGAGTGTTACATTAAGTTTATCTATTTTTTCAATAATACCAGCATGTAGGATAATGTCAAAAGTCTTGGGCAGGTCAAGATAAACAGTGTGCATAGAGTGACCATGGTTCACATCCCCTGTAACATTTTCAAAGAATTTTAAGAGGTTCAGGAGACAGCACCTGCCCTTCACAAACCAAACTAACTACAATCTAGATCAGTTAAGTTGCCTACATGAGCATAAATGAGTTCTGCCATGATATGTTCCATGGCTTTGCATATAAGTCTGGGGGGGTGGCTGATGGATCTATAATTACCTGGGTATGCAGAGGGAGACCCTTACGTAGAGAAGTTACAGTGGCTGTTATTGAGGCATCAAGACCAAACCCTGTATGAAAGTTGAGTTTGAAGAGGTTTAATCTTTGATGTAGAGACTCAGATAGGGCATACCTGGCACTGATTACAATGAAGCCTGGTATGCTGTCCGGTCCCATGGAATGAACTATGTGTCCACAATGAGATAAGATGTAATGTAGCATAAAGTCAGAGATAGAGATTGCTACTCTTACAGCCTTGGTTGTCCTCTGATTTTGTGTCCGCCTCAACTTTGAGTTGAGGAAAAAATAAAAATATAAAACATAAAAATAAAAATCTTATTTTAAACTGCATGTTATACAATTGTAGCAAGCAAGTGCTGCAGTTGATTTTGCACTGCTGTTCAGGCTGATGCCCCTCATAGTCTACTGGACATGGTTTGTAATTCATTTAATACTTTTGTTGTTTTTATTTATTCTTTCATTTTGCATATTTATTAACTGAATGAGCCAAATGAACCAATCATCTTTTTCAGGGGCAACACAGCAGTGCTCTATGGTTAAGGGACTTGGTCAGTTTTACAAAGTAGGCAAATTATGCATCCAACTAGAAATAATTGCCACTGGGCTGCAAAGTATATCTGATGCAAAGGAAGCAATTAGTTGATCCAACTTTCTTTATTTAGACTAGTATGTTTATTATCTTTTTCTAACCTCAAAGCTATTTTTAAATCAGTACATCTTTTGAATGTATGCATGCAGAAGCTTTGCCACCTGGCCCTATCTTACACATTTAATTTAAAACATTCACTTCCTTGTAACCAACATTATGTGACTATGACATCATGGCCTTCACTTACTCATCTTCCACTGTAATCTCTTAAATGGTCTCAGGTCTAAAAGTAAATCATAACCTACAGCACCTCCAAGCATCCTTTTTCACTCCTTGCTGTTTCTGTATAGTTTTGCTGTTAATCACATTTAATGCTACTGGTACTCCCCACCTGTCCAGGTGTAACAAATGAAATACTCATGTTTACTGCTTTTGTTACTACTTACTTGTGCAGGTGTAATGAATGGAATAGTCATGTTTAATACTTTTGTTACTCCTTACTTGTGCAGGTGCAATGAATGGAAGACTCATGTTTAATACACTTGTTACTCCTTGCCTGTGCACATGCAACAAATGGTATAATCATGTTTATTATTTGCGTTACTCCTTACTTTGTGTATGTGTGTGTGTGTGTGTGTGTGTGTGTGTGTGTGTGTGTGTGTGTGTGTGTGTGTGTGTGTGTGTGTGTGTGTAAAATGAATGGAATACTCTTGTTTATTATTGGTGTTACTCCTTACCTGTGCAGGTGTAACAAATGGAATACTCATGTTTAATATTCTTATTACTCCTTACCTCTACATGTGTAACAAATGGAATACTCATGTTTAACACACTCATTACTCTTTACCTGTGCCAGTGTAACAGATGGAATACTCATGTTTAATACTCTTGTTACTCCTTACCTGTGTAGTTGTTACAAATGTTGTCACTGATAGTGCACACACCAACTAAAGAATCGGCCACCATACCATTATTATACATCTTTCTTCTCTTTGCTAAGTGTTAACAGGATGAAGTTTCAACTCGTTTAACTTTGCCATTGTTGAACTCACTGACTGCTTTTCCCCATACAGTCTTGGTTTAATTTATATTTGCATATTACACTGATTCAGTGTGTGTGTGTGTGTGTGTGTGTGTGTGTGTGTGTGTGTGTGTGTGTAATGAATGGAATACTTTTGTTTATTATTGGTGTTACTCCTTACTTTGTGTGTGTGTGTGTGTGTGTGTGTGTGTGTGTGTGTGTGTGTGTGTGTGTGAATGAATGGAATACTTTTGTTTATTATTGGTGTTACTCCTTACTTTGTGTATGTGTGTGTGTGTGTGTGTGTGTGTGTGTGTGTGTGTGTGTGTGTGTGTGTGTAATGAATGGAATACTTTTGTTTATTATTGGTGTTACTCCTTACTTTGTGTATGTGTGTGTGTGTGTGTGTGTGTGTGTGTGTGTGTGTGTGTGTGTGTAATGAATGGAATACTTTTGTTTATTATTGGTGTTACTCCTTACTTTGTGTATGTGTGTGTGTGTGTGTGTGTGTGTGTGTAATAAATGGAATACTCTTGTTTATTATTGGTGTTACTCCTTACCTGTGCAGGTGTAACAAATGGAATATTGATGTTTAATGTTCTTCTTACTCATTACCCATGTAGGTGTTACAAATGTTTTCACTGATAGTGCACACACCATGTACCCATACAATCTTGGTTTAATTTATATTTGTGCATTACAGTGATTCAGTGTGTGTGTGTGTGTTTGTGTGTGTCTGTGTCTGTGTGCATGTGTTTGCATGTGTGCTTCTTTTGTCTGCAGTGTGACCATGCAGTTACTATATTTAAATAAGAAGTCTGGGGGAAGGTTTATATACAAGGGACTTGCCCACTGCATAAAATTATTTTTAAACAGTTTCAGCTAACTGAAGTTTTGACCTTTTGTTTTTCATGATGCTGGATTTTTATCTGTGTGAAAGTCAAGGAAATATAGAAGTGTTATTATTATTATCATCATCATCAGTCCCCTTTTTTCCCATTTTTCTACATGGGGTCAGGGTATCGTGTTAACTGTTGCCAGCTCTCTCAATTCAGTGCCACACTCCTCCCGTCAACACTCATGTCTGACTGTCGCAGATCTTCTTTCACACAATTCATCCACCTCTTTGCTGGACATCCTCGCTTCCTCTTACCTTTTTCCTGTCTGTCCTAAATCTTCCTCACCAGATTTTCTTCTGCTTTTCTACATGTGTGCCCACACCATCGTAATCTGTTTTCTTTGATCTTTTCTGCAATTGGAGCTACTTTGGCTACTGCTCTTATGTCCTCATTTCTTCATCTGCCCCACAGTGTGCATCCTACCACCCTTCTCAGGCACTTCATTTCCATCACCTCTAGCTTCAACTGTTCTGACTTTACTGTCCAGGTTTCTGTACCATACACTAGTACTGGTAGCAGCACTTCTTGTACACCTTACTTTTCAGCTTCACTGGCATTCTTCTGTCATAGACTACACCTGATACTCTATGCCAGCTTTGGCCTCTTCATTCAGACTACCCTTCTCCTCAACTACTCCTCCCAGATACTTGAAGCTGTTTCCCTATCTTCCCTTGTATCTCTATTCTCAGCTTCATCTGATTTCCCCAGTTTGCTGCCATTACCACCATCTTATCTGTGCATAGCTCCATCCCATTTGTCTTCAGATTTGCATTCCATTCTCCTATCCTTTGCTGAAATTCTAGCTCAGAGTCTGTCTGTACTGCCACATCATCTGCATACAGCACCTTTGTCAATCTGTCCCCTCCAACCTGTTTGCTAATGTAGTCCATCACCAGTATGAATAGCAGTGGGCTCAGAGCTGAACCCTGATGTACCCCCACACCTACTGGGAACCCCTCTTTGAGGCCGAACACCATCCGAACTTGAGTCATTGGGTCCTTGCACACAGCCTGCACTAATCCTACCAATGCTTCTAGGACTTCAAACCACCACAGTACTGCCCAGATCAGCTTTCTTGGGACCTTGTCATATGCTTTCTCCAAGTCTAGGAATGCCCAGTTGGACTCTTTCCTCATTTCTAGCTTATTCTCAAGTATCTGTCTCAATGCAAACATCGGGTCAGTTGAGCTGCATCCTGATCTGAATCCAAACTGCTCATCTTCCATCTTACATTCTACTACCCTACATATCAGTTTATCAATCACCTTTTCCAGAACATTCATGCAATGTGATAGGAGTTTGATGCCTCTGTACTGCCCATAGCTGTGGATGTCCCCTTTGTTCTTGTACACTGGCATGAGTATGCTTATTCTCCAGTCATCTGGGATACGCCTTTCTGTCCACACTGCTATTAGTACCCTCAGGAGCCATTTCTCCCCGATCTCACCCAGCATCTTTATCATATCTGCTGTGACCTCATCTGAGCCTGCTGCTTTCCCTGACTTCATCTTCCTTAGTGCTGTTCTTACTTCTTCTAGGGTGGGCTCCTCTTCCTCTCTAACTGTAGGCTGTTTCTGGGGCAGTACAGCTTCTGTGGGGTTTTCTTCATTCAGAAGCTGCTGGAAACACTCCTTCTATCTGCCTTTGATGTCCTCTGGACTGGTGAGCAGGTTGTTGCTGGCATCCCTTATGAAGAGTGTCTATCTTCTTTATCTTTCTGTCTTTGCCTTGCAGTCTGATATAGCTTCTTTGTGCCCCTTACTGACTCACTTTCCTGAAGTTGGTCCAGTGCCTCCGGTGCCCTATTCTTTCTTATTGCAACTTCTTTCTGAGCTTCTTTGCTAGCCAACCAGTAGTCCTTCCTAGCCTGGTCAGTCTTTTCTGTCTATCACTTCTTCCTGCACGCCTTTTTTCTTTTGATGACTTGCTGGACTTCTGCATTCCACTACCACTTCCCTTATGCACCTTATTTCCATACCTGGCTCGGCCACTTATCTTTTCTGTAGTTCTTTCACATGCTGTTTTTAGGCGCTGCCATTCTTCTTCAACTCCACCTATTTCCTCATCTTCTTGGGGTGCTAGAGCCCTGAGTAATTCCTTGAATTATTGTTCTTTCTCTCCAGTCAACTTCCGGGTCTTCAGCCTGGTCCCTGTTGATCTTAGAGCCTTCTCTGGCCACTGTTTGCAGCTGATTGTGGCAACTAGTGGTTGTTTCACTGGGGATGACTTTGCAATCATGGATTCTGCCCCAGTGCCTTTTCCTTACAAGGAGGAAGTCTACCTGAGTTGCACGTTGACTTCTCTTGTATGTGATCTTGTGACTGTCTCTTTCTGAACCATGTGTTGGCTACTATGAAGCCATTTGCCAGACAGAAGTCTAGAATGGCTTCTCCTTCTTTATTCCTGTTGCCCAACCCATGTGGACCCAGGCAGTCCTCCTATCCAATTCTTTCTGTCCCGACATGTGTATTCAAGTTACCCATTATCAACACCAATTCATGTTGTCTTGCTTTATCTAGTAGGTCCTGCAACTGCTGTCTGAATGTGCTCTTTTCTTCACTATCACAACCCTGCTGTGGGGCATAAGCTGAGATTATGAATACTGCCCTATCATTACACTGGTGTCTGATTGCCATGAGTCTGTCATTAATTCTGATGATATTCCTTACTACCTTTTGAAGCCTCTCTCTCACAATTCCTGCACCATTTCTTGCCTGCCCTCCACCTGAGTAGTAGACTCTGGATCCCAAGCCAAGTGGCTTTGCTGCACTGCCCTTCCATTTCATCTCCTGGATACATAGGATGTCCAGCCTCCATTGTATCATCATGTTATCCACTTCCAAGCTGTTTTCTGTCAGTGAACCTGCATTAAATGTAGCAATTCTCAGTTCACGTTTGGCAGGTTGGTTGGTTTTACGTCCAGCTTTTGTTCAACAGAGCTATCCCAGGTAACCCAGGCTGGTCAACTAGACACCGGCCAGCCAGTAGCTTATAGAACCAGGGCTGCTGGGCTTTATGGCAGGCACACACTGGAAAATAGGGGCACATATACCCCTCCCACCGTTAGTATGGGTCCCTGGCTTGGGTCAGAGTAGGCCAGGTCCTAAACTCACTTATCACCGGTAACTACCCATACCCATTTTTGGTGACATTAGTCAACATGACCGAATCACCTAGAGCCATATTTTACACCGTTGAGTGGCTAGCCCTGCCATGGTGTGGAGTTTGAAAAAGGTTTATGAGGATCAGTGTTTTATCCTAGTTAAAACTACTTTTGCACAGAGGGGTTGTTCTTTAGTGACCTTTCCCTTTGTTTAATTGAGATCAAGAACTGTGATCTCTCCATGTCTAACTTTAAGCTTTATTAGGACTGCATCTTTCTTCTTAAAAAATAAATTGCTACTAGTTAAAAAAGTTATTTTGAAGGTACCGTAGAGCTCAGAACTGAACTGAAATCTTTTCTTATACCAATTGCTTAACTTTATAATCTTGGTGCTTCTAGCTGGTGTTTGGGGGGGGGGTTAAAAAAGTGATATGGAAGTGTAAATTGAACTGTTCTGAACCCTGGTAGCAAGTGGTTCAGGTGACTTTATTATGCTGACCCTAAAACAAAATTTTTCTGCTGCTGATGTCCACTGTTCTTTTGATTTCTGAATCCTAGTACCCAATGTTTGCTCCTGGCCACTTCCTTTTCCTCTACAGTAAGTTAAAAGTCATGTTGTCAGTATTCTGAAAACATGTTCTCTATTCGAAAAGTGAGTCTCCCACCTTCCCCCTATGGCACCTTTCCCATGTCTCCATTTTGTAACCTACCTGTCTGTTGCACTCCATTATGTACCCTACCTGTCTGCTGCACTTTATTTTGTAACCTACCTGACTGTTGCACTCCAATTTCTAACCTACCTGTCTGTTGTACTCCGCTGGGCTCACCTGAAGCTACATAGTCAATTCTGATTACAATTCCCAGAGAAGCCCACATATCTTTTTGATCTCTTCCTGCTCTCAGTGGTGTACATAGTGCTTGCCCCTGGTATATCCAGTCACAAACATTAGCCTGATTCTTCCTGAAATCATCATTCTCATCCAAAATGGCACAATGAAAACTAGTTATTTTATTTGAATTTTCTAACTGGAGAAGAGCACTTATTACAAATGATCAATTTCAGTCTTAGCCCAGGGAAAAGTACAGCAACACAATTAAGGTGTGCATTAACAAGCCAATGCAATACAGTGTGCTCAATAAGGTTAGAGTAATGCAACTGCAAGGGCATGGAACGCATTATCATGGAACTTATAAACAAAGACATTGGCAACCTCCAGACACTGGACCCCACCCAGTTTGGGTTTGTGAAGGGCCGATCTTGTCTCCTGAATCTGATTGACTTCTTCGAATCGGTCTCCAGAGCTGTGGATGAGGGTAAGAAGGTCCACACAGCCTATCTGGACCTCGCCAAGGCCTTCGACACCATCCCCCACTCTAGAATCATAGATAAACTTACTAAGCTAGGCATAAATCCCTACATCACTCGATGGGTTGCCAACTGGCTTACTGACAGAACCCAGACTGGAAAAGTAGCCGACTCCAAATCCAGCTCCAAACAAGTGACAAGTGGAGTACCTCAGGGTTCAGTCCTGGGACCACTCTTGTTTGGCATCTACTTCTCTGAAGTACAGGCCAACACTAAGGAACTCTGGCTATCAAAGTTTGCAGATGACTGCAAACTGAGAGCCATTATTGAATCCCCAAATTATGTGGATATTCTACAAAAGGGCCTTACAGAAACAGATGCCTGGTGCCAGAGCCATGGGCTCAAGCTTAATGCCAAGAAATTTATAGTCATCCCCTTTGGAAAAAAACTTGTACCCATGTACTACCACATAGGTGGCAGGACACTAAACATCAAAAGTGTGATGAGAGACTTAGGGACACAAGTGGACAGTTGTCTCACTTTCGATAACCACATCGCCACAACAGTCAGGAAATCCTTCTACGTGGCACACCTCATCACTAAGGGCTTTTCATCCAGAAAAAAGGAGGTCTTTGTCCCACTGTACTCATCCCTCATTAGACCCATTATAGAGTATAATGCCCCATTTGGTATGTACCTCACAAGACATCTGCAACAGCTGGAAAGGCCACATAAATACCTCACTAAAAGAATCACAGGCCTAACAGAGGCACAGCAAAATAATGGGTATAGTTCCCCATACTAAAGGGGTGGCGTAAGCCACAAAACTATGGGCTAGGCTTGTAAATGCCCTCGGGCAGATAGCCTAGTATGAACCTATGAACCTATGAACCTATAAAGCAGATGCCATATGCTGACTGTCTAAAAAAACTCCAGGTATACTCTGTGGCATATCGACTACTCATAGGCGATCTCTGCTTAACATACAAGGCCATGTCAAACCCTGAGCTGTTGGACATGCTGCACTTAAAGAAATCCCAATCCCTCAGAGCCACACGCTCCAGGGATCTAAACCTTGTCATCACAATGAATAAAACTTGCTGGAGGGATAGGTTCCTGACCCAGAGACTCCCCACACTCTGGAATAGACTGCCCATACATGTCAAGCAGAGCAGCTCATTGGCCCTCTTCAAAAGGAACCTTGATGATTGGATGGGAGATAGGAAATTCACCCCGGGGATCATGTCAGTCGCCCTGCTGGACAGGGGCCCAGAGAAGTAAATATTGTGAGGAAAAAATTTCCAGGGAATTGTTATGGCTAGGCTTGCATAGGCCTTAGGGCCGATAGCCTAGTACCAACCTATGAACCTATGAACCTATGAACAATAAAGTATATGCATGTAGTGTGATGCACTGTTTCTACTTCAGTTAGTTGTATAAACTAAATAAGATAAACTTTATTCTTCCAAGCATATCAAATGCACATGGTATTCACCCACACTCAGCAAAGCTCAGGTAACATGAAACAATGTTTCATGCTGTCACATGTATCTACTGCATTCTATGCATATGTCTACTACGTGTCATTCATATGTGAGTTACTCTGAATAAAATATTTTCAGTCTGGTTAATATATCAGTCATCAGAACGTGTGAAGTTAATTAGTACTTATGTCAGTTGTAGTTAATGAATTACACTTTTGATATATTATCTAAATTATACTACATGTTAGCTTCCTGACAAGACTGTAAATGTCAAGGAATTAGTTTTGTAACTCTGTACGTTATTTGTAACTTTGTGTTTTTGCATGAAGGCCAGGTCATGGCTGAAAAGAGTCTGTGGGCCAGCTCAACTACCCAGTTACTAAACTGTAAAATAAATAAATAAATAAATAAATGAGCTTATGCATTATGGAGAAGTTGTGAACACTATATACAAGAGAGTCAAATATTAAGGTAAGTGTAATATACAGTTAGAAAGATGTAGAGAGTAAGAAGTTGTTAAGACAATGACGGAATACGGTGTGCTTATATAATGCAGCCACAGCCTGGCCTTTCTCTTTTCATGCCTTATGTGGGTATTTTAAACCAGGGGGGTTGTATTATAGTTGTAAACTAGTTTGCTTCATCAAGTTCTTAACCAGGCATTCTAGGATCTAAGCAACACAGTGTGTAACTGGCAGTTGTCTGGAGATGCAAGCTGATTCCTGTTCAGCTGTCTATAAGTAATTGTAAACTCTTGGAAGGCCTGTGGGCAGACAAACCACTCAGCAGTTACTGTATACCTGAAGGCTGTCTACGCCTGGAAGATGAACTGCTTGTAGCTGCAGATCCATAGACAATAGTGCCATATCTCTACTGGGAACAGGCAGAGGTGATATGATCATGTGTTGTCTTGCTCGGTTATTTATCACATCACTGTCAAGTATTTTTGTTTATCAGAAGGACTCATAGAGGTATTTTACCAGTGATCTTAGCACCAACAGAACTGTTCTTTCACATTGATAAACAATTTATTTTATTTATGTATTTATCTGAACGTGTTAAGTTGATAGAACACTAAAATCTACATGGATCTTTCTCGGCCTCAGCCCTGAACCATTGTTTATTTAAGTGATTTGCTCAGAGTCACACAGCAGGCAAAGGTGGGTAGAGGGAATCAAACCTTATACGTTTTGATTACTATAAGCAGCTTTGAAGGGGATCACTTTCTTGAACTGCAAGGAACTTTACTTGAGTGTACTAAATAAAGGTCCATACAACAGGATCTGTGGTCTGAGTAGGCTGTGGGAGCAGGACATGTTTTCCTCTATTTACAAGAGCTACAACTTCCCTTCAGTTTCTTTTTTTTTTTTTTTTTTTTTGGTATGTGTTACTAGAGATTTACCAAGGGAAAACTGAGTTTAATAGATCTATCATCTGATCCCAAAGATTACTTAGATTATGCAGGAATTTCCTTTTAAGAATTCTGTCATACTAAGTATCAGAATACTGAATATTATACAATGACTCCCTATTACTATTCAAAAATGTGCAAGCTGATTGGCCCAGCCCAACCAGCATGCCCATTGTAAATCCCACAATATACCAATGGAAAAAAGTCCGGTCACCAGGACTTTTTTCCGTTGGTATAAAGTGCCCCAAAACTTTTTTTTTTTTGCAATTAAAAAAAGAGAGAGAGAGAGAGAGAAAACAGAGCAATGGAGACTTTATTTTCTCCAATGCTTCCGTTTCAAAGCATTGATGTACTGGATATGCATGTGAACGCAAGTCCCATGTGCATGCACAGTACATCAAAACAAGGAAGCTGTGTGCCACAACCAGCGGAAGAACAGTAATCCATCGTTATATAATGACATTATTTAAGAAAGGTAAGTATTTTTTTCTTAAATAATGTCATTGTATAATAGCAATAACCGACTCCGTGGTTGTGGTATATTGAAGATTTACCCACGGTTGCCTTTGTTTAATCACTCGGGCTTTGCCCTCATGATTAAACCACACCAACCATGGGTAAATCTTCAATATACCACACCACGTCGTCAGTTATTGCTTTACTGTACAACCCAACACTGCTAAAAAGAAGCTAACTAAAAATCTAGTCTGTGATGCTACCTATCTGCATACTGAAACAATGTCTTTTTTTCTCTGCTGAGTTAGCAATCCTTCTGTTCTGAAGAATGCAGGACTATTTCAGTAGAAGTGTCTGTGATGTGACAAGACTGAATTTTCCTACCTTGATTCTTAATTCCATTGAGTTTCAAACAGAATCACTGTGATCAGACTGTCAATAAACTGCTGGCTGGCTTGAGTCAGAATCATGCCATCTAATGATGGATCTGTCTTTAACCTGAGTTCCATTCATGGCAGGAACCAGATACTTAAACAACATGCTGGGAGCCACTAAGATCTTGCAGAGATATATCTTCAAGTGGTTGAGACTAGATTCCGTGATCATCACCTGCCTGAATCACAAAACTCTGTGAAATACAACAAAGATGCTTGTTTATTTAAGGAAATTATTGCTAGTGTGGTTTCTATCTGTGCACTAGCATAAATGCTATTGTTTTGGGAAATGTCTCCCCTCCATGTTTGTGTGATCATAGAATTAAAATATATAAGCTGGGGGGTGTAGGGGTTTCACAGACTAATCACTGTGTGCCATGCCCTACATACAGGATTATGATTGGACCACCGATCATAACTTGCTTATTACGTGTTTGAGACATGGATGTCAAGGAATTCACCTCGAGAGCAAAGCACATATATAATTTAACGTGCATGTTTTATTGTCATCTTTAAGTATTCAAACCATGCTTTCTTTTTTTCAGTTTTGTTGTTGCATTTAGTACAACAGAATTTAATCAGAAGTAAAACAAAGAACTCTAATATACTGCCAGACATGCTCCATTTAAATCAGCTATACTTACATTACTGAAAACCAGAAAGATTCCTAAACTGCTAGAACTCCATTAACCTAATAAGTTTCAGCTGGACAATTTCTTTTAAACAAACATTCAAAACATGCACACTGCGGGGAGCCCTGCCGGCAAAATTATTCAACACCACAAAATTCTGAAACATCCATCTGACAGAACCATTTGAGAAAATGATCTAAATAGGAATAAAGGAGCCAATAATTAAAACATCACCTCAACTGTACAAGATGGCACTGTCAGTTTCCCTTAAAAAATATATGTGCATGCCTCATCTCTGCATCATTCTTAGGGAACAAGGTCATATTTTCCCTCATTCCAGCTACAGAAAAAAGAAAAAAAAACTAAATGAAGAAAGACTGCTTCTAGTTTGCCCAATTAGCATGTTTACTTTGATGCTTACATTACCTCTTTTGAAAAGAATGAATTACTCCCCCAGCTCAGTGTGGTGACAGAAATCCGGCTCCAGAGTAACGTCTCAGATGTATCCCTTTTCTAACCAGACTGCTTAGACTTCTTTGCTAGACAAACTTAAAAATAACGACAATATCTTAACTAACTAAATAAAAACCTAAATAGTATTCAGAACAACCAGAATACAATGCTAAAGCAGTTCACAGTGCTAAATAACATAGTGCAATTTCATGTAACCTTCAACACTGTAATTGAATGCCACTCAGTACAATGGAAAACAATTAAGTGTAATGCAATATCACATAAAAGAATACTGTAAAACAGAATGTAATACTGTTTCATATATTTCACTCCGATATAGTAAAACATAAACAGAATGCAATAGAAAGAGTCGTCTATATTATTTTTCATAAATTATTTTCACAAACAGTAGTAAATACAGTGATAGCAACATATGTTACCAGGGTAGTGTGGAATACAAAAAACGAAAAAAAAAAAGCAATTTCTTAACAAAACTTTAGGGAGAAGGAATCTGTTGAACATATAAGTCAACTCAAAAGAGCTCAGCATTTTCTCACAAAGAAACTTAAGGGTATGTTTTCCTATCTATTTCTTACAGATATTTGGGAGGGGGCTTTGCTTTGCCTACAAAGGTTCCATTCCTATGCAGCTTCCTACACAACCACAAAACAAACACCTTAATGGAAGGGTTGGCATAATAGTTAAGGTGTTACATCACAAATACAAAGTACAAAGTTGGATTTTCACTTATAAAGGGAAATTGGCTAGGATTAATTTTGTTCATAAGGGCAGTTAGCATACAGCTTACCTATGAAGATCAAGAGATATAACCAAACATTTTTTGTGCTGGGATTGGCATAACGGTTAAAGTGTTTACATCGCAGACACAAGGTGCAGGATTTGAGTCTCACATTAAAGGGAAATTTACTAGGTGTAAAATAGCACACAAGGGCAGCTAGCCTACTACTTAGCTATAAATGTTATACAACAACTAAAAGGAACTAAGCCTGCACTGCCTCCACTGCAGCATAGATGGGATCTTCTAGTGAGATACAAAAATCCTTAATTTACAGAATTCAATTCCCTTAAATATAAAACAAAGTAGCTCCCTAACCCTGTTCAAACACAACCAGGGCAAATGAATGATGACTACAAATTCACCAACATTCTGGCTTCTTAAACCATTATTGAAAGGGGAAGAAATTAGATAGTAGTTTACTTCATGTTGTGGGGTACTGATAACTTGGAGTCCTGATTTATCTGGACAACAACTTAGTATGAACATATACATTTATAAGAGGTTAGGAGAATATATATATATATATATATATATATATATATATATATATATATATATATATATATATTCATTATAGTTCATTTAGATGGTGGTAGGCATGTAAATGCATTTGGCAGAATATGCCTGTGACCAGGAAAGGTCAGTACAACACCATTAAATGCACAAATCAACTTAGCAGAATACTGTGGTGTGTGGTGCAGTGCACTATAGATAATTTCCAGATAAATCCAATGTAAGCACAACTGTGCTAAAGCAGGTATAACTTTCTACTAGGAGCAGCTAACGCAGGAGTCATGCTTTCATTTCTAAGAAAAAGGATGAGCTACACCAATACAAAGGCCATGCCACTGCACCTTTACAATAAGTAGTATAGATTTGAAACATAACATGTACTTGTAGCTTTAATAAAGGTCCTTCATGAAGAGGCACTTCAGCTCCGTATGATGTCCTTTACCTTCCGTTTTAAATAGCTATAGCATGTGCTTGGTGTATGGTTGATGAAACTATTGTCTGTGTCATCAAATAACTCATGAGTTATTGGCTGGACAGTCTTTTGTTTAAGAATAGTGACAACATATTCAGGAATATTATTGTAAGAATTATACAACTCTAGTAACTTAGTTCATGGTAAAATAATTTGCTCAAGTTGCAGCCCAGCATTATGTGAAAGGATTAGTTTGTTCAAGGGAACCTGTCAAGCGATCAGTATTACACTGAGTGCCGATCCTATGGAAGAATTTTGCCAAAACCAGTTTCAGCAAAAGAAGAGTTTTGTTTCCTCTACTGCTGTGAAATCTTAGAGTCAGCATATCCAAGTTTGGGGGTTGCGGGTTGTATCCCCCACAGAGAGGGAATCAGAAGAGCTTATCCCCCTCTAAAAGTACTTTACTGCAAGGTTTGTATTTTTGGTGAAACGCCTTTGTCGGATCAGCAGTCGTTGAATGTGTTGTCGATGTGTCAACATGAATTTGTTAGTTCAAGATTTAGAAAAGAAATAAACTTTTTCTCATTCTTATGATTCCAAGAGGAGATCCAGATTTGAATACTTAAATATGTAAAGGCTAGAAGAGGTGCATGTAGTAATTCTAGTAATAAGTAAATAATTAAAAGTGTCCCTACAGCTGAATGTAGTTTTTCCTGCTGTGCCTCCCTTGCAAATGAGTCCTGGATTTAATGGAACTAACCTGACTATTAAAGCGTATTAAGGGTTATCAGGAACTATTTGTTGGGCAACTCCATTTTGATTGATTGACTGATTGATTGATTGATTGATTGAATAACTGACTAACTGATTGATTTGCATTTGTTTACCATGGTAATCTGACTAGGCATGAGAACCTAGAGTAACTTATGCACAGCAACCATCAAAATGTTGTAGACATATGCAGCTGTAACAATGGATTTGCATCAGAGAAACATATGTTGTACATAAATCAGTTCAGACATGGAATATGATATGTAGATCATTTCTTCAAGTAGACAGAAAGTACTTGCAGTAAATAACAATATTACTTCCAGCAGATTTGTGAAGTTTAGCATTTTAGGAGTTAAAGGCTTACTATCACAAAGCAGTCTACAGTTAAATATATATCTCCTCAGGACTTAAGCAAAAACAAATACATTCAGAGTTTACCATGGTACAGACACCTGTAATTTCAGATATCTGAATAGTGGAAGTTGCCTTCATTAATGCATAGTGTGGTCAATGCTTTAGCTTCATGCAAACATGAGGTATAGCATCTATGTCCAAGGAAGTCATTGTTCCACTGTAGTCTGCATTTATCCTACCTGTCATTGAGGACAATGCCCCCCTTGGTATGTACCTAACCATACATATTCAACAACTGGAACAGGCACAGATGTTCCTCACTAAAAGAATACAGGGCACAAGTAAAATGTCCTATGCAGACCACCTGAAGGCCATATCCCTGTATTCTGTCTTCTACATTCTGTCTGTTGCACTCCATTATGTACCCTACCTGTTGAGGAGAGATCTATGCTTGGCATACAAGGCATTATCAGACCCCATTCTTATGGACATCCTGCATATCCACAAAACAAACAGTACCAGAATTACCCATTCTAAAGACTTAAACCCTCCCTGTGATATAAATAGGACCTTCTGGAGAGACAGGTATGTATTGCAGAGACTACCTCTTCACTGGAACAGGACCCCTATCCATGGAAAGCAGAGTTCCTTCCTAATCCAATTCAATTGTTACTTGGACAATTGGATGGGTAACAGGACATTCATCCCTGGTTTGGCACACATGCCTCTAATGGACACAGGCAACCTGTAAATGGTTCATCTCCCTGACCCTTGCTTGTAAATGTTTCACCTCCCAAGTCCATGTTTACACTTATCAAGGGTACCAGAACTTCTCAGAGATTTGGGATGCATGGCTAGGCTTAAAAAGGCCCTTGTGGTCATTAGCCTAGTAAACACCTATGCATCTATGAATCTGAGAGATAAGCATACTCAACTGAGCTATTCAGAGTTTGTTTATGTGTGGAGATTACTGCTGTAATCTAAACTCTGAATTAGGAATTATTGTTAAATAATAATCTGAAAAAATCACTGCTGTCCCTCTGTATAACAAAGATTTTACAGATCCTGATTAATTTTATGCAAGTGTTATTATCAGTTTTGAATTCTGGAGACTGTTGTGCAGTCATTAATCAGTAAACAGATCAGTGAAGGTAGAAGACAACTGGCTTGTTGAAGGGACTGGCATTTGCAGCAAAATGTTATAAATGCCTGCCAGTTCTATGGCACAGAGGGGTAACACCCTGACTGTGATCTAGGCAGCCTGGGTCTGAGTAGCAGCTGTCAGGTGGAAAGAAAGAAATATGAGAGAATTCCCACTCACCTTTCACAGGTGGGAGACTATGGTGTGTACACCCAGGGTACACACCATGTTAGAAGTTATGTATCTTGGGCACATACTTCTCTTCATATTAGAATTTCCATTACAGAGTAGAGAACACAGAAAGGCACTTATTGCAGGGAGTGGGCCTTTGCGGTTATTTCACACATGGAAGTGGATGATATGCATACCCTCCCTTGTACATTTGAGGGCATGTGTGTGAGTGAATTTTAAGTTTATAAGGAGCCAATGCTGACTCCTTGTGTGGACAATGGTACCAATGCCAAATGGTCAACCTTCAACCTGACAGGAATGAGTGGGCACTAGGTCTCTTACCAAAGTGGAACAAATGGGTGAAAAGAGCATGGTCAGAGGGAGACTACAGAAAACAAAAAAAAAAGAAAGTTTCAAATATTGCATTGCTAAGGCTTTAGAAGCAACAATATAAAATCTGGGAGATGTAATATACAAACAGTGTGATTTTGAATAAGGAAATTGTAATTTACATAAAATATTTGTCTAATTAGGAAGGCATTTTAACTGGAGCCAAGCTGTAGAAGTCACTGCTAAATACAGACTACTTGACAAATCTCATAATATAAGACCATTTTAACTTAGCACAAATCCTGGAATTTGACCCCCATATAAGCTCCATATATCCTAACATATAGCTTATACCCTATATATTTAGCTGACAAATCTTAAGCTGGCCTAATGTAGTCTGCCAGCTCAGTTCATTTCCTGCTTTTTCCTATTTTTCTATTGCCTTTCATAGTTCTGCACTGCATTCTGTTAAATTTAGATGACTTGGGTATCAATGCAGTCGTACGTGCATTCACCTGCGGATGCCTTAAAGGTTAATATCAGGAAGGTTTCTGTCTAGAGTATTTTTTCTGAAGCCTTGCTGCTTCAGTCACTCTTTTATTTTAAACCTGAGATTAGCAGTACAATATTTATGATGGTTTATTAGATTTCACCTCCTAATCCACCTTTCAACTGTCTTTAAAGTGTTTTAACACACAGATGTCTGCATCCATTAATTAACTGTCCATACAACGAGTACAGACCTAATTCCTGAAATTTGTTTGTATATTAAAGTTTCACACCTAGAATTTTTATTAGTAAACTGTTTCTGCATTATTTTCATTTTGATATTCGTTAGTTTATGTGCAGTTACCATACTCTGCTGCAAAACACCAGCACTACATTTATTTATTATTTATTTGACATTTTTTGACCAGGTTAGTCCAACTGGGCAAAAGCCCTTTTTCAGCGGAGACCTGAGGAGAAAAGCTCTAGGATTACAAATAAATGATGCAATATTTGTAAAGAGTTACTAAAATAAGCAAGAGAAAAAGAATATTAACTTACAAAAAGCTCCATTTATACAAAAAAGATACAATATAAGGTGATACATAATAGGCATCAAACTTGTAAATGCAGTTACTAAATAGGTAGGTAAAAAGATATGAGATAACTTTTCTAAGATTATCCTCGAACTATATAATAAGTGATATGCACAATCAGAAAAAGGCACAGAGTGTGATGCACAGCAAAGTGATAATAGTTACCTTGAGTAATAGCAGAAAGGGGACTGCAGTGACGGGGAGAATAGATTAGGCTGGAGATGGGCAGAGGCAGGAGCAGGCATGGTCTACAGACATGGCATACAGACTTTTATTAAATATAAATGTTAGCATATGCGCCATTTTTTCTAGCCATGATACAGTCTCTATGACTCACAAAGTAGGGCTGCTATTGACAGTAATACCCCAGTCTCTATGACTCACAAAGTAGGGCTGCTATTGACAGTAATACCCCGGTCTCTATGACGCACAAAGTAGGGCTGCTATTGACAGTAATACCCATGATATGTATATTCATCATGTCTTTCTTTTTTCTTCTTCTTCTCCATTACCTTTTTTATAACCCTTTTCCAACTTTGTCTTTCCAGGAATCATAACAGAGCTGTTTTCTGAACTGACCACTATACTATTCCCAGTTACTCGTTTCAAAAGAAAATTAATGTAACTCTGCATGTTCAGATAATCCTTTTTCAGACAGAAAGCAATATGCTATTTTAATATCATTTTGCATACCAGCAATTATCCAGTAATGACAAATCAGTTATTTATACTTGAAAGACGAATCACCCTAAAACTAATCCTCTGTTGCCAATAAAGTTCCAGTCACTTGTCTGACCTTTAAAATGAATCATAAATTGGTTAATACCTCATTAGTACCCATCATTTTTAGTTAATTTAATCAACATTTCTTGACCAGTAAGGTGAAAACTATGGAAAATGCCCAAAAACAGAAAATACACAAGGCTCAATTATGCTTAGCTTTAGAAATAATACCCTAGTAATAGAAACTGTTCAATTCAATTGATAAGCTTTCACTATAAAAATGCTGTTTCCAGTAACAGTTATCAGTAGGATTCTGTACATTCATTATTTGTCATTCAACCAACTTTCTTGGCACATTCCTTATTCTACCTAATTAGCTAAAAGGTCTATACCTCTCAGGACAATTTTAACTTCATTTGCTTTTGTATACTTCAGAAAAATTGTTTATTTCCAACCTAACATTATTAAACTCTCTTCTATATTTCTATGAAATAAAAACTGTTAAACTGGTGTGAGTTATGATTGTCCCCACCCACTTCCTATGATCCAGCACTAAACATTCCCCTACTTCCCCGGGGGTGAGAGACAGTTGTAGGTAGTGTCTTTCATGCAGCCATTTGGGTTTAATTTATTTATTACTATTAGCCCTTTTCATGCATTTGTGGTGTTCAAAAGGTGGTGTGCTGTAGGTCTTGCAACTGATGTTTGTGTCTCCATGTACAGTGTAATCATACCCATGTACTGCTGCATCTCCATGTACAATGTAATCATGGCCATGTCCCCTCACATCTCTATTTACAATGTAATCATAGCCATAACCCCTCGCATCTCCATGCACAATGTAATCATAGCCATGTCCCCTCACATCTCCATGTACAATGTAATCATAGCCATGTCCCCTGACATCTCCATGTACAATGTAATCACAGCCATGTCCCCTCGCATCTCCATGTACAATGTAATCATAGACATGTCCCCTCGCAATTCCATATATAATGTAATCACTGCCATGTCCTCTCACATCCCCATGTACAATGTAATCATGGCCATGTCCCCCCTCTTCTCCATGCTGAATGTAATCAGAGCCATGTCCCCTGACATCTCCATGTACAATGTAATCATAGCCATGTCCCCTCACATCTCCATGTACAATGTAATCATAACCATGTCCCTTGACATCTCCATGTACAATGTAATCATAGCCATGTCCCCTCACATCTCCATGTACAATGTAATCATAAACATGTCCCCTCGCATCTCCATGTACAATGTAATCATAGCCATGTCCCCTGACATCTCCATGTACAATGTAATCATAGTCATGTCCCCTCACGTCTCCATGCAGAATGTAATCATAGCCATGTCCTCTTGCATTTCCATGTACAATGTAATCATAGCCATGTTCCATTGCATCTCCATGTACAATGTAATCATAGCCATGCCCTCTTGCATTTCCCTGTACAATGTAATCATAGCCATGTTCCATTGCATCTCCATGTACAATGTAATCATAGCCATGCCCTCTTGCATTTCCCTGTACAATGTAATCATAGCCATGTTTCCTTGCATCTCCATGTACTATGCAATCATAGCCATGTCTCCTTGCAGGCAGTGCCTTTGCATGATCCCCATTATCCAACAGAGGATTCTACCACAGCACACATGCCTAGATATCCCCCCAGAGAGGTGAATGGACTTAATCCTCATCATTCTACACCTCTCTCACTCTGACTCCAACAGGTGACCCAGCTACTACTCAAATACAGGTCCCCTGGGCTGCAGTCAAACCTAGGTTCCCTGGGCTGCAGTCACAGCTTTATCTGTCTGTGCCAGCTAAGCTGCTGAGTTCTAATTTTAAAACCTTAACTGTTTATTACTGTTTCCATCCTCACATCATCATTTATTAGTCTTCAGTTTATTCAGTATTATCTCAACATCTTCTCAGTGCTATATTATTGCTTTTCCAAAGAGATTATGGTTGGGCAGATTTTCTTCTGTAATTATTCCAGTGCATTCTTTAGAACAGACATTTGTTAATTAATCTGCAATTGATATATCTTAATTATTACTATTGGGTTCCATAAAGTATATTTTTATTCCTTATATATGTAAATCATAATAAGCTTTATATTCCATAAAAAAGTCCATGAAGATGGCTGTTCCAGCAGTGAGCATGTTGAACTCTTTCATAAACTGCAAACAAAATAAGAAAACCAAGACTCAGAATTTGCTTGTTGAATTGCAGTGCATAACATCTCTTGTTGTATGAAGTTACCATCTTAATTTCTCAAAGTTTTATAATGCCACTCTATAACATTCTTATATTATTTTCCTGTGTTATTCAATACCTCAACCTATGCTGTTATCTTCTGTTACTTAGATTTTTACCTGTAAATTAGAAGCAAAATGAAAGCAAGACCTATTATTCCAAAGGTATGCATCTGGAGCTTTTCTCCACAAGCCTGCGCTGAAAATGTGGTCTGTTCTTGTTGGACTTTGCCAGTAAACAAATGATAAATAAATAAATATTATTACAAAGAGAGACATTCAATGACTATTTATAAAACAGAGCCTATAGTCTGCTGAAAAGTAAATGATGTATGTTGAGTTCATTCTTATAGGTTCATAGATTCATAGGTGTTTACTAGGATAAACACCTATGGTGTCATAATTGACTCTCCGGCTGACACAGACATCCTCCAAAAGGGCCTTACTGAGATGGACACCTGGTGTCAAAGTCATGGCCTCAAGCTAAATGCCAAAAAATGCATAGTCATCCCATTTGGGAAAAACAAAACACCCACAAATTACCACATAGGTGGCAGCCCCCTTAATACAGAAGAGGGGAGATCTGGGGACCCAGGTGGATAGTAATCTCTCCTCTGACAATCATATTGCCAAAGTAGTTAGTAAATCCTTCTATGTGGCCCATCTAATTACTAAAGGGTTCACATCTAGAAATAAAGAGGTTATAGTGCCCCTCTACTCGTCACTTATCAGACCCATCAGAGTACAATGCCCCATCATAAGTCACTTCCAACAGCTGGAAAGACCACAAAAGTACCTCACCAAGAGGATTACTGGCCTCAGACATATGTCCTATGCAGCCCGACTGAAAAAAACTCCTGCTGTACTCAGTGGCATATCGCTTACTCAGAGGTGATCTCTGCCTGACTTTAAAAGCCATATCCAACTCAGAATTGATGGACATGCTCCAACTAGAGAAATCCAAGTCACTGTGAGCCATGCAGTCTAGTGAGCTAAACCTCACCACAACAATAAATAGAACATGCTGGAGGGATAGATTCCTGTCACAGAGACTCCCCATGCATTGGAACAAAATTCCAAACTACATTAGGCAGAGCCCCTCACTAACACTCTTCAAGAGAAACCTTGACGAGTGGATGGGTAACAGAAAATACACCCCTGGGATCACTTCATTGGCTCTGCTTGACAGAGGATCAGTTAATTAATCAATGGGGCAGCAAAAGCCGACACACTCTGGCTAGGCTTATAAATGCCCTCGGGCAGATAGCCTAGTACCTACCTATGAACGTATAATGGCCACAAGGGCCTTTTTAAGTCTAGCCATGCATCCCAAATCTCTGACAAGTTCTGATACCCTTGATAAGTGTAAGCATGGCCCTGGGAAATGAACCATTTACAGGTTACCTGTGTCCATTAGAAACATAGGTGCCAAACCAGGGATGAATTTCCAGTTTCCCAACCAATTGTCCAAGTTGTACTTGAATTGGGTCAGGGAGGAACTCTGCTTCATATGGATGGGGAGCCTGTTCCATAGACGGGTAGTCTCTGGGATATATACCTGTCTTACCAGCAGGTCCTATTTATATCACAGGCAAGGTTAAAGTATTTAGAATGGGTAATTCTGATGCTGTTTGCTTTGTGGATATGCAGGTGGTCCATCTGAGTGGGGTCTGACAATGCCCTGTATGCCAGGCATAGATCTCCCCTCAAAAGCCTGTAGGAGCCAGAATAGAGGGATAGGACCTTGAAGCAGTCTGCATAAGACATATTAGTTATGTCCTGTATTCTTTTAGTGAGGAACCTCTGTGGACATTCCAATTGTTGGATATGCCTGGTTAGGTACATACCAAAGGGGGCATTGTACTCAATGATAGGTCTGATGAATGCTGAATGCAGTAGAATAATGACTTCCTTGGACTTAGATGCCATACCTTTGTTTATAAGTTGCACAATTTAGAATGATTTTCTCACCACTGTAGACACATATCAATCAATGGCTAAATTACTATCTATGTGTGTCCCCGAGTCCCTGACTACTGGGTCATCTCTAAGGGTGCATTGCCAATATGATAGTTACCAGGGATGAATGACTTCCCAAAGGATCCTGTTATGCATTTATTGGCATTTAGTTTTAGGCCATGGCTCTGACACCAGTTGTTTGTCTGTGTCAGACCTTCCTGGAGAGCATTTGTGTCAGTGTGTGAATCAGTGACAGCTCCTAATTTGCAATCATCTGCAAATGTAGTCAGCCAGAGACCAGTGACATTGGCTTTGACTTTTGAGAAGTAAATGCCAAAAAGGGATGGTCCAAGGATTGATTCCTGATGGACTCCACGTGTGACTGGCCTCTTTGTAGAAGTGTACTCCCCATTTCTAACTCTTCCCTTTAAAAGTGATAAGATTCAGATGTTGTAACAGCACATTACGTAATCCATTAAGTGCACACTGCTGGATGCCCTTCATAAACTTCCCAAGTCCTAGTTGTACAAAATACTGACTCTGTAGTCCATTAACAACATTTTTTAATTTGCCAGAAATATTGACCCAAACTTCTACCTCATTAAATAGATTCAGGCCACTGATTGTTTTTTTTCTTAAATGTGCTGAAAACATATTCGGATCTGTAAGTGTTGTAGCATCCTACTGTCTTTCTCTCTTAGCTTACTTTCTGAATAGATGAGCTTCCAACTCCCAGAATCCACTGTGCAATATACATGCTTTTAACACTGTTCCTCATCAAAACCGTCTGCAAACCCTATCCACTCTAGTACTCTGATGCTCAGCTATCACTTGGTACAACAGCTCCCTCAGCAATGGAGCCCAATGCTTCAAATGTCAATATCCTCTCTCAACCTACTAGTCTCAGTAGCAGTTTCTCAAGTCTCAGTCAATGGCCCTCTGTTGTTTAACATATTTTTAAACAACATGTACTCAGTCCCTCCACATTAATCCTCTATGCCAATAACTCAGTGCTCATCTGGTCAGCTGCATCCATCCCTGAACTACAATCCCTTACTCAAAAATCCTTCACAAAAATAGAAAAATTGATCAACAATTCTCAACTACTGCTTAACAAAAACATAAATAAATAAATGCAAATAATGCTTTTCTACCCAAGAACTTATCCAAAATGGATAAAACCGTCAAAATCACCTCCCTCCAAAATCCTCCTATAGATAATGTCTCCACGACAAAACTGTTGGGTGTCAAAATTGACAATAAGCTATTTGATACTCATATACAAAATGTCATTCAAAAAAACACCAAAAACTAGTCACTCTGTGTAGAGCAAACTAAAACCTCTCCAACAAAATGCTCAAAACTACAGCTGAAGTTTGCCTTCTACAAAGCCTGCTGTATGTAGTGCCTGTATTAACTCACCTCCAAGTCACCCAACTAGTTAAACTACAACAATGCAAAATAAAAACAAAATAAAATAAAAACAAAATAGTCAAGTTCTTAGCATATCATCCTAGTAATACTCATCACTGCATTACCCATTATCTTCCACAAGCTAACCTGGTTAGACCTACCCAACCATTTAAACCTTACCCAACTAAAAGTTGCTCATAACACCCTCTACCAACTAAAAAAATGTCTAGCTAATCAAATTTGCTAGAATGATACAACCATCTTTGATCATTAAGATCTAAGACCTTGGGCCAAGTGTCTGTTATGAGAGGACTCAGGTTGCATGGCCCTGCACTTTATTCCCACAGCATAGTAAAACTGTGGAATTCACTACCTAGCAAAATCAGGCAAATAACATTCCAATCAAACAGTAACAATAAAGTAAAAATCAGATTCCTTGACAATCTGCATCCCCTTACTCCAAGAAACATAAAATCAACTGCACCTGCACCAAACCACCATACCCCCCCCCATTAAACCTGACTAAGCTTTCCCATCATATATCTCATCCTAGCTCACCTCTACTAAAACTACCTCACTTCCGCTAATGTTTACTCCCTTCTCTAAATATACCTCACCCTGCTATTCCTGATTAACTCCTTTTTTCATGGTGTAACCTAAATTTAACAATTTCTGTGTCCTGGGAAATCATCTTTACTCTTCTACCTTCACTTCTTCACTTCTATCGAATTCTCTTCCCTGACTTCCTCTCTAAATATACCATAAGCCTGTTTTCCCCTCTCTAAATTTTAAATGAGTGTCATATAACTTGTATCAACTCAACCATTGTGTTTATATAATGTCTAATTTGTTATAATTATTTAAACTGAAAATGTTATTGTTTTATTTTTGAAGACGGCAAAATTATTGTTCTTAAAATGTTTTCTAATACTTTGCAGCTTTTCTCCATGGGCCTCTGCTGAAAATGAGCGTCTACCCAGTCGAACTTTCCCAGTAATCAAATGTCATTAAATAAATAAACAATGTCCTAATATCATACATATGACCTAACAACATATGATCTGCAATTGGTTATTTACTGTAATGAATGTAAGTAAATTTTCATCTAGATAGAAAGGTTTATCCCACAGAAACTTTTAAAGCTTTTACTGTAATGTCTAATGCCTCTTTGAATTATCTCACAGAAACTTTTAAAGCTTTTACTGTAATGTCTAATGCCTCTTTTAAAGTTCTTTCATGTAAACTAAAGCTGAATTTTTTTGACAACCCTTCCCGGTAAATAAAATAAATAAATGCAGTTGTGTGTTATGTTGTATATGAAAACATGTTCCCATTTCACTCTGCCTCTCATCAGTATGCATTGTATTAAATGATTTCTTTGTCTTTTAACAACCTGCACCCTTCATCATCTTATATAATGTATTCTTTGGATCCATTATTTTATTTGTTTTGACACTCATACCATTTGTTATATTTCAAATTCTTATTCTACTGAAAAATTTATTTAACACAGGAAGACCTGACAGTTACCCTTAACTTTTTCTTACCAAGAGCCTTCCAAGTAATTCATACTGTTCCATTTTTCAAATCCTACCTTATACCATCCTATTTTACCACTTTCTATATGAATTTCAGAGCCTTCACTTCTTGTGATTGGACCATTTTGGGATATTGTGTCTAATATGATTACCCATGAGTCACTATCAGTGACCAGATGCAGGGTATCCAGTACACTTTCACCATTTGTAATACTAACAAAAATCAGATGCATGGTATCCAGTACAGTTTCACCATTTTTAACACTACCAGTCACCAGATGCATGGTACCCAGTATGGTTTAACCATTTGTAAAACTGCAAATGATCAGATGCATGGTATCCAGTACAGTTTTACCATTTGTCACACTACCAATAATCAGATTAAAGGTATCCAGTATGGGTACACAATTTGTAACACTACCAATGCTCAGATGCATGGTATCTAGTATGGTTTCACCAGGTGCAACACTACCAATGATCAGATGCATGGTATCTAGCACGGTTTCACCAGGTGCAACACTACCACTGTTCAGATGAATAGCATCCAGTACGGTTTCACCATTTGCAACATTATCAATGATCAGATGCATGGTATCCCCTATGCTTTCACCATTTGTAACACTAACAATCATCAGATGCATGGTATCCAATATGGAATCACCATTTGTAAAACTACCAATGATCATATGCATGGTATCCAGTACGCTTCCACCATTTGTAACATTACAAGTGATCAGATGCATTGTACACAGACAGTTTCACCATGTGTAACATTAATAATGATCAGATGTATGCACCCAGTCCAGTTACACCATTTGTAACACTGTCAATGATCAAATGCATGGTATCCTGTACCGTTTCAACATTTGTAATACTAACAATGCTCAGAGGCATGGTATCCAGCACTCGTTCACCATTTGTAATGCTACCAATGATCAGATGCGTGGAATCCAGCATTAGTTCACCATTTATAACACTATCAATGATCAGATGCATGGTATCCAGTACAGTTTCACCAGGTGCAACACTACCACTGTTCAGATGCATAGTATCCACTATGCTTTCACCATATGTAACACTAACAATCATCATATGCATGGTATCCAACATGGATTCACCATTTGTAAAACTACCAATGATCATATGCATGGTATCCAGTATGGTTTCATAAGTTGAAACACTACAAATGATCAGATGCATGGTATCCAGTATGGTTTCACCAATTAAAACACTACCAATGATCAGATGCATTGTATCCACTATGCTTTCACCTTTTGAAACACTATCAGTGATCAGATGCATGGTATCCAGTATAGTTTCAACAGTTGAAACACTACCAATGATCAGATGGATGGTATTCAGTATACTTTTGCCATTTGTAACATTACCAATGATCAGATGAATGGTATGCAGTACGGCATCATAATTTTTAACACTAAAAATGATCAGATGCATGTTCTCCATTACATGTTCACCATTTGCAACACTACCACTGACCAGATGCATGGTGTCCAGTACTGTTTCACCATTTGTAACACTACCAATGATCTGATACATGGTACCCAGTACAATTTCATCATCGATAACACTATCAGTGATCAGATGCCGGGTACCCGGTATGGTTTCACCATTTTAACATTACCAATGATTATATGGATGGTATTTAGTTTGGTTTCACCATTTCTAACATTACCAGTGATCAGATGCATAGTATCCAGTACTTATTCACCATTTGTAACAATACCAGTGATCAGATGCATGGTATCCACTACACTTTAACCATTTGTAACACTATCAATGATCAGACACATTTTAGAAATACAAAACGAGAGAGCTCAACCACCAATATAGTCAAAAGCCTTAACGCAGTTTTATTGAAGCAAAAAATAAATAGCGTTTTCGCTACTACATAAATGTAGCTTCCTCAGAGGCTAAAAACACAAAAAAGGCGCCAACCAGATTTTATACTACAGGCAGCCTTGTTAAAAATCAGCTGTTATACGTAATACATCACTTCCTTTGAACAAATAAATATGTGCAAACCAATATTTATTAAAAACATTTTGATCAACCATCTATGAAATTTCCTACCTTTCCAATAAAAGTAAATACATTAAAATAAATACATTTAAAGTACAATAATACACATATGCATATATGCAAATACATATATACACACACATACACACATATATATATATATATATATATATATATATATATATATATATATATGCCCCCATAAATACATACATACATATGTGTATATAGAAATAAAAATATGTGTGTACATATAAATATAATTGTACGCACATTAATATGAAACACATGTAAAAAAATGTGTAAAAAGATATAAGTAAATAACACATATATATGTGTGTGTATAACCCTAATAACCATATTATGTGCAAAAACATTGTACTACATATTAAACTATTTCATTTGATCTATACTAGACATAATGAATCTGATTAGGTCACATTTGTGAGCAAATTAATATTGTAAATATAATTATAGTGAATATAATAATAATAATAAATCAGCGTAGGTAAGATCTGTATTTCAACACAGGGGCTATATTGCAACTTTCATTTAAGCCTGGCCTATTAAAGGCATCTAATTTAAGCTGCCATTGTAGTTCTGGTAGAAATCTATGTACTTGGCTGATGGGTAGGAAATAGAGGACCTTCCATCAACCAATGCCCTCATAGGCGGATCCCCAAGATTCTTATGAACTCATTCTTACACTACACAAGTGCCCACCCATACAAACTAAAAAAAGCAGTTATTAAAGGACAACTAGTCAGGGCTGCTAGAATGTGTAGTGAAATAGAAGAATTTGAGAAAGAATGTATTGTCCTTACTGATTTTTTCTTGGACAGAGGTTACCCACCTTCAGTTATTGAAGAAATAACATTAGAAGTTTCTAATAAAAGAAGGTATGGGATTATTTGTCCGATAATATTTGACCAAGGAATTGTAAACTCAAGTGAACAAGGCACTATAATGGAGGTCACAGATATAGGATTTAGTCCTGTTACTATTACAGAGGAATCTAGAAGTGATTTTTCCCTTTCATTTTCTACTGTCTTTAGTTTGAATTCAAAAGAAATATCTGATATTGTCTTTAAGAATTGGTATTTCATTACTAACAATTCATTGTTAGTTGAGAAACTTGGTGTTAAGCAAACACAAACCCTCGCACGTACGACTGCCCGGCCAACCAACCTTGGAGAAAACACAAAAAAAGCCAGCAAGATGGTTTCACCATTTAATTTAAGGCAAGAAGCGGACAAACATGTCCTGTATCAAATCCTCATACTAGTTTCGGCACCAGCCTTCATCAGTGAGAAAAAATTGTTAAATAATGCACTGCCAACGTCAGTATAAATACTATAATACACCAATAAGAAAAAAGACATTCACATAAGGCTCCTCAATCACATTTAAAGCAATATGGCACCCTAAATTCTAATGCCTGTAACAATGCATGTGTGATTATAACTATTAACTCATGCTGGATCAAGTGATCTAAAGCAGATACACAATTAATGGTAATCAACATAATGTACAATATAGTCCTAAATGCAATATATTATTGAATAATCAGATAAGACATGGTAATCATATACATTATAAATGGTCATTGAGACCAGGAGGAAAAAGGGCTCCTAAATGTGTGATCCAGTATCTTTCTTTATGGCTTAAAATACCTTGCCATCCTGTTTGATTTTGCCTGTTGCCTGTAATTTTGTCTATAATAATAAACATAAACTTGGCACTGGGATGTTTGACTGTATGTAAATATAATGCATTAGAGGTTTTATGGTTACGAATATCGCTACGGTGTTCCCCAATTCTAATATGTAGTGGACGTGATGTCTTGCCAACGTAAAATGACTTGCATTGGCATGTAGCCAGATATATAACCCAGCTCGTGGAACAGTTACCAAAAACTTTTATGTCATATACTTTGCTGGTATTTGAGCTCGTGAATTGTTTAAGCTGATTAACTTGAACACAGGATATACAGTGTCCACATCTAAATGTCCCCAATAACTCATCCCCCATGATTGTAAGTTGTTTATATAAAGCTGCCCCGCTTTCTCTATGTTTATAATGGGAAAACAGGGTCCCCAACGTTTTGCCACGTCTAAAGGAAAATGAGCACTGATTGTCTAAAATTCCCCTCAAAAAATCATTTGCTAATAGAATGTTCCAATTTTGATTGACCGCTTGCCTGACTGTTTGTTGATTTTTACCTAATGTAGTAATCAATCTGATCTTGGGGCTATTATTATTAAGACTCTTCTCCCTGTATTCCAACAGTGTCTTTCTTTCCTGTTTATCCGAATAAATCCTTGCAGAATCAATATCAGAAAAACTATAGCCCCTGTCCAAGAATCTGATTTTTAAATCGGCTTTGGCTGCTGTGTAGTCCTGTTGACCAGAATTGATTCTCCGAATTCTGAGATATTGTGATTTAGGGATGTTCCGGATGGTGTGACGTGGGTGCATACTGTTAGCATGTAACAAGGTGTTGAACTGGGGATATTTACGATGAATTTTTGTATTAAGTGTGTTGTCACTATTACGATATACAGTGACATCCAAAAAAGTAATCATCTCTCTGTGAAATGTGATGGAAAATTCAATCCCCCATATATTGTTGTTCAAATGTTCCAAGAATTCCTGAAGATAATCAGTATCCGCACGCCACACCATCCAACAATCATCCAAATACCTCCTCCATATGTCCATTTCAACAAGGTATAAATTGTGTAAAGGATTATAAATCATGCATTCTTCAAGGTAGGCCATAAAAAGATCAGCATAGATCGGGGCAAAAGAAGCCCCCATGGCCGTACCTTGAAGTTGCCAGTAACAATCACCTTGGAAATAGAACACATTTTTAGTCAAGACATGTTCTGTTAGACAGATAAGCAAGGTATTGAAACCTGGAGAATACAATTCTGATTTAGCTAGCCAATATTCCACAGCCTGAAGCCCTGCCCAATGCGGAATACTGGTGTAGAGAGATTTTACATCCAACGTACACATTATCCAATGGGGCTCAAGTTGACAGTCCTGGATGATTTGCAAAAATTGTGTGGTGTCCTGAATTCTTGCTCTAACCAGGGGCAATAGTGGTTTCAGAAATTTAGTAAGAAAAGCAGACAATGGTTCAGTGAGGGAACCATGACCAGAGACAATGGGCCTACCTGGTGGATGTGTAAGAGATTTATGTATTTTCGGCAATAAATACAAAATTTGTCTGTCTGGATCTTTGACCTTTAAATGTTGAACTGTTTTAGACGTGATTATACCCTCATCCAATGCAGATTGTAGGAACAGATCAATCTCTTTTTTGAATTGCATGGTAGGATCAATCTCCATTTTCATGTAGCAATGTCTGTCAGATAGTTGTCGTAAACCCTCATTTACATAGAAATCCATGTTCAAAATCACCACTGCACCCCCCTTGTCAGCTTGAAGTATTGCTATCTTATGATTACTCCTGAGTTCCGATAGGGCCACTCTTTCAGAAGAAGTAATGTTATCCCTACTGGTGGCAACTTCGAAAAGGGGGAAATGTAAATCCTTTAGCACTGCCTGTTGGAAAATGGCTACATTTTTGTTCATAGGCGGCTGGAAGGTGGATTTGTGAAAAGTGAAATCAGTTGATCTTTGAGCATTGGAACTATCCTGTTCAGAAAAAAATAGTTTAAGATTGAGTCTACGACAAAAATCAATGACATCTAATGAGGTTTGATATTCATCACAAAAAAAGCTTGGAACAAAATTTAACCCTTTATTAAGAACTTGTTTTTGTTCTGATGTAAGTACATGGTCTGATAAGTTCAAAACATTTTCAAAAACTTGTGTATTTATTTCAGTAGTGCCTGAATGAGTCCCGTCATGGAATCCGTAGAAATATTTGTTTCTATGTTTCCTCCCCCCTCTGGATTTCCTACCATGTCTAAAGGGTATTGATTATTGGTTCTCTTCTTGAGTGGAGAGTTGACAGTGTTGGTATATTCACCGTCAGTGTTGGATGACTCCTCCCCTGAGGTACTGGTTTGGAAATGATCCCTGTTTTTTAATATAGATCTGGGCCTTTTTCTGGTCCTGCCCTTGCTCATATTGAGGACATTATCCTGAAACCTCACAGATCGTTGAGCTTGAAATGGATGTCCTTTTTCATAATCATTAATATCTCGATTAAATTTCTTTATTTTCCTATCTCTTATAATTTTGTCATAAGAAGTGAGCTCCTTGGACAACTTGTCTAAATATTCAAAATACTTAGGACTAGATTCATATTTTTTGCATGTATTTGCTAAATCCTGGACTTCTGTAAGGCATAATTCTATTGTTCTTTCATAATATGAAGCCAGGATTTTTACAAAAACCATGGAACCTGCTCTAAGTGCTGCATCCCATTCATCCGTAAGCCTCTCTTCAGATCTGCTTACAAGTGGGTGCAATTTTATGCGTAGTCCTCTAGGTGCTATGTTTTTGTGGAGATAAGCTTTAAAAAGCCGGAGATGCCAAATATTGGCTCTCAATCCTTTAAGGCCCTTTTCTAAGTTCCGAAAAGAGACCTCACAATTGTCTATTAAATTTGTCGCAGGTTGAATGGGGTTGCTGCTTGGGGCTTGGTTAAGGCCAAAAATTGCCAAGTCTTCCCTATCAGCACACATCCCCTCCAGGATCTTATCCAAATCCATGATGTCAAAATGGTTGTTCAAGAAGCCAACTATTGGAAGTCCAATGAAATTTATACAATAATACTCGCAGTGGCAGGACCAGAAAAGCACACAGAGATTATATAGGAGAATCGCCACTTTTAAGATATTATCAAGGTCAGTTGCAAATCAGTATTCACCCAATATATGGGATGAGGAGTCAAAAAAAGGGACAGTTTAGTTACTGGTGTCAAGCATACAACATGTATGTCCAAAAAAATGTATAAGAGGGTATACATATAATGTTATCAGTGTCCAAATTCTAAGCCCAAAAAGGTTAACATATAAACCATGTTAAGACAGTTTGGTTATTAGTGTCTAGCATACAAAATGTGAAAAAGGGCATAAATATAATATTATCAATGTCTAAATTCTAAGCCCAAATCGAAAATTGTCATCTAAACAATGTTGGGAGAACAAAAATGTGCCATACAAACAACATGAGAAATATGTAAAAATATGATTGAGAAAATATTCAACCATAGGGTAACCTGAGTGAATCAATCTAGCTATAGTGAAGTTTGTTATGAACCTAATCTTATTCAAAAACATGTATTATCATACCCAAAAGAGGTTCATACACATAGCATAGATAATGTGTAAATCTAGAATTTGGACATTGCCCTAACCTAGACACAGATTCCACTTCAGATATATGCACAAATAATATTGTTACATTTCAATCAAAAACATACATGGCTGTGATGGACACATGAATGAGGTTGGTTATTGTTAAATTGCATACAAAAAACTACACACCTAGATAATATATTAACTTAGAACAGCTTAATATAGAGTCAAACAGTTTCATACCCATGACATAAATAGTATGCGGATTTCGGAAATGACAATATAATGTCATAAATCCTAAATCTACTAGAACATGTTCAACAGCAATATCAGTACATTACAAGAAAAGACCTAAATATTATAAACCCCTAGGTCCATAAACTAGACCACTGTTTGTGAGGCTAGAATAACTAAGCCTCAAAATAGGAAAATTATTCTCACAAATATGAATCAAATAGGCATCTATCAAATTCTGAGCAAAAAATGTTCTAATAGGTGTGTTCACAATTAATGCCTATAACTAATCCTGTGGACCTGAAGTGTTATGTAAATCTTTTAAAGCAAGTGCCATTAATATACATACAGACTGTAGTCCCAATCATGCCAAAATATCCCCGTATATATATTTTGTAACAAAAAAGAACTGTACATGGAACCACAACAGAATAAATATATATATGGGCTAAATATCAAAATCAAGAAGCTCTGACAGTCCGGTGGGAATAAGAACTGCCAAGAAGGTGTTTATAAAGCAATATATAATAAGACAAAGCCAAATGTTTTTAACATGGACCCATATAAGGACAAGATGTAATGTTGGATCCGGTCATAGTATTAATATGTTACAAAATCATACAACCAAACAACATGACCCAAACATCAAGCTAGAAGTACACAATACATTGTATAAATGCAATATACTGAAATATATATTAGGTTATACTAACGACTGATAACTGTAGTCGTTTGATGTCCATAAGATGAAAAGACAAAATGTAATGTTCAAAATCCTATAAAGAAAGTAAATATAACGTTTGTCAGTACATCATGCTCGTTCCGTGTAACAGGTCATCCCAAATGGCAAATCGTGTAGACAAAATCCACGACCATCAGCAAAAAAAGGGGTTTCATATATATTGCGACTTCTTGTAACCTGTCCTCATATAAGCATATCCACTGATTGTGGCAAATGGCCTTATAGTCCCGCTTGAAAGAATTTTTTAAAGATGGCGGAACCCTAAATCTTGGGCCGCAAACAAAGCCCAAAATGAAACAAAAAGATAGCCAGACTGGCAGTCCCCAACTTGTCTCAAAAAGATGAGCAGGATACTTGTGACCAAAAAAAGATAACAATACCTCTTAAGCAGCTGTTTAATCACTCAGTGTCCGGAGTATAGTTCAAATACGATGTGACTCAAAGGAGTACCTTATAGGAGTGTCCAAATGGTATATAAATCCCAACATAGCCTCGATAGAGAGCAAAAATTGTTTAAACCAACTGACGTTGACAAAATCCAAAAAATATAGCCTCAGGGAAGGAGTCCTCTCCCACCAACGGTGAAACGAAACGCCAACAGCGAGGAAAATGAAACTGAAGCAAACACAAACCCTCGCACGTACGACTGCCCGGCCAACCAACCTTGGAGAAAACACAAAAAAAGCCAGCAAGATGGTTTCACCATTTAATTTAAGGCAAGAAGCGGACAAACATGTCCTGTATCAAATCCTCATACTAGTTTCGGCACCAACCTTCATCAGTGAGAAAAAATTGTTAAATAATGCACTGCCAACGTCAGTATAAATACTATAATACACCAATAAGAAAAAAGACATTCACATAAGGCTCCTCAATCAACCTCCAATGCATTATATTTACATACAGTCAAACATCCCAGTGCCAAGTTTATGTTTATTATTATAGACAAAATTACAGGCAACAGGCAAAATCAAACAAGATGGCAAGGTATTTTAAGCCATAAAGAAAGATACTGGATCACACATTTAGGAGCCCTTTTTCCTCCTGGTCTCAATGACCATTTATAATGTATATGATTACCATGTCTTATCTGATTATTCAATAATATATTGCATTTAGGACTATATTGTACATTATGTTGATTACCATTAATTGTGTATCTGCTTTAGATCACTTGATCCAGCATGAGTTAATAGTTATAATCACACATGCATTGTTACAGGCATTAGAATTTAGGGTGCCATATTGCTTTATATGTGATTGAGGAGCCTTATGTGAATGTCTTTTTTCTTATTGGTGTATTATAGTATTTATACTGACGTTGGCAGTGCATTATTTAACAATTTTTTCTCACTGATGAAGGCTGGTGCCGAAACTAGTATGAGGATTTGATACAGGACATGTTTGTCCGCTTCTTGCCTTAAATTAAATGGTGAAACCATCTTGCTGGCTTTTTTTGTGTTTTCTCCAAACTTGGTGTTAAACCATTGATTACATTTAGGAGAGGTAATAACATTAAAGAATTATTACAAACAAATGCACCAAGTCAAGCTCTCCAAAAAACAAAAGGCTGTTTTACTTGTGGGTCCTGCAACTGGTGCCATGTTTTGCGAACTGGTAGTTCATTTAGTATTGGTCACAACAAATATTGGATAAATTGTAGAATAAATTGTGACACAAAATCTGTTATATATGTTGCTCTCTGTGTATGTTGTCCGGCATTTTATGTCGGAAAAACTGATAGAAAATTCAGAGAGCGCATATATCAACACATATACGCCATTAGGAATAAAAAAAGTGAGAACGCACTTGCTAAACATGTGGAATCTAATCATGGGCACAGTTTTGTGTTTATGGGTATTGACTGTAAACAGAAGTCTATCAGGGGAGGACCTATTTCTTTACTATCAGAAATTTTAGAACTACAATGGCAGCTTAAATTAGATGCCTTTAATAGGCCAGGCTTAAATGAAAGTTGCAATATAGCCCCTGTGTTGAAATACAGATCTTACCTACGCTGATTTATTATTATTATTATATTCACTATAATTATATTTACAATATTAATTTGCTCACAAATGTGACCTAATCAGATTCATTATGTCTAGTATAGATCAAATGAAATAGTTTAATATGTAGTACAATGTTTTTGCACATAATATGGTTATTAGGGTTATACACACACATATATATGTGTTATTTACTTATATCTTTTTACACATTTTTTACATGTGTTTCATATTAATGTGCGTACAATTATATTTATATGTACACACATATTTTTATTTCTATATACACATATGTATGTATTTATGGGGGCATATACATATATATATATATATATATATATATATATATATGTGTGTATGTGTGTGTATATATGTATTTGCATATATGCATATGTGTATTATTGTACTTTAAATGTATTTATTTTAATGTATTTACTTTTATTGGAAAGGTAGGAAATTTCATAGATGGTTGATCAAAATGTTTTTAATAAATATTGGTTTGCACATATTTATTTGTTCAAAGGAAGTGATGTATTACGTATAACAGCTGATTTTTAACAAGGCTGCCTGTAGTATAAAATCTGGTTGGCGCCTTTTTTGTGTTTTTAGCCTCTGAGGAAGCTACATTTATGTAGTAGCGAAAACGCTATTTATTTTTTGCTTCAATAAAACTGCGTTAAGGCTTTTGACTATATTGGTGGTTGAGCTCTCTCGTTTTGTATTTCTAAAGTTTGTTTTTACCAGTTTTTTACTCAATGATCAGACACATGGTACCCAGTATAGTTTCACCATTTGTAACACTAACAATGATCTGATATATGGTATCCAGTACGATTTCACCATTTGTAACACTTCCAAAGATCAGATGCATGGTATCCAGCACAGTTTTACCATTTCTAACACAGCCAGTGATCAGATGCATGTTATCCAGTACAGTTTCACCATTTGTAACAAAACCAATGATCAGACACATGGCACCCAGTACAGTTTCACCATTTGTAACACTACCAATGATCAGATGCTTGGTGTCCAGTATGGTTTCATCATTTGTAACACTACCAATAATCGGATGCAAAGCATCCAGTTCAGTTTCACCATTTGTAACATTACCAGTGATGAGAGGCATGGTATCCAATATGATTTCACCATTTTTACCACAATCAGTGATCAGATGCATGGTTTCTAGTACGCCTTCACCATTTCTTACACTACCAATGATCAGAAGCATGGTACCCAGTACAGTTTCACCATTTGTAACACTACGAATGATCAGATCCATGATATCCAGTACACTTACACCATTTGTAACACCACTAATGATCAGATGCATAGTACCCAGTATAGGTTCACCATTTGTAACACTACCAATCATCAGATGCATGGTGCCCAGTATGGTTTTACCATTTGTAACAATACCAATGACCAGATGCATGGTATACAGCATGGTTTCACCATTTGTAACACTACCAATGATCAGATGCATGGTATCCTGTGCAGTTTCATCATTAATAACACTACCAATTATCTAATGCATGGTATCCAGTACAGTTTCACCATTTGTAGCATTACCAATGATCAGATCCATGGTCTCCAACACAGTTTCACCATTTCTAACACAACCAGTGATCAGATGCATGTTATCCAGTGCAGTTTCACCATGTTTAAAATTACAAATGATCAGATGCATTGTATCCTTGTACAGTTTCACCATTTGTAACGCTTCCAATGATTATATTCACGGTATCTAGTATGGTTTCACCATTTGTGTCACTACCAGTGATCAGATGCATGGTATCTAGTACACTTACACCATTTGTAACACTACTAATGATCAGATCCATGGTATCCAGTATGTTTCAAAATTTGAAAAACTACCAATGATCATATGCATGGTACCCAGTATGGTTTTGCCATTTGAAACACAATGATCAGATGCATGGTATGCAGTATGTTTTCACCATTTGTAACACTACCAGTGAGCAGATACATGGTATCCAGTATGCTTTCACCATTTTTAAACCTATCAATGATCAGATGATGGTATCCAGAACATTTCACCATTTGTAACACTACCAATGATCAGATGCATGGTATCCAGTAGGATTTCACCATTTGTAACACTGCCAGTGATCAGATGCATGGTATCCAGTAGGCTTTCACCATTTGTAACACAATCAAGGATCAGATGCATGGTATCCAGTATGTTTCACCATTTGTAACACTATCAGTGATCAGATGCATGGTATCCAATATGTTTCACAATTTGTAACACTACCAGTGATCACATGCATTGTATCCAGACCACTTTCACCATTTGTAATCCTTCTAATGATCTGATACACAGTATGCATATGGTTTAAACCATTTATAACACTACCAGTGATCCGATGCATGGTACCCAGTACAGTTTCACCATTTGTAACACTACCAATGATCAGATGCATAGTATTCAGTATGCTTTCAATGTTTGTAACACTACCAATGATCAGATACATGGTACCCAGGATGGTTTCCCCATTTGTAACAGTACCAATGATCAGATGTATGTACCCAGTCCAGTTTCAGGATTTGTAACTCTATCAATGATCAGATGCATGGTATCCAGTACTGTTTCACCATTTGTAACACTACCAATGATCAGATGCATGGAATCCACTATGGTTTCACTATTTGTAACACTACCAATGGTCAGATACATGGACTTAGTATGGTTTCACCACTTGTAACTGTACCAATGATCACATGCCTGGAATCAATTGTTTCATCATTTTTATCACTACCAGTGGCCAGATGCATGGTATCCAGTACGATTTCCCCATTTGCAACATTACCAATGACCAGATGCACGTTTTCTACTATGGTTTTACCATTTGAAACACTAGCAATGATCAGGTGATTGGTATCCAGTATGGTTACACCATTTTTAACACTACCAATGATCAGATGCATGGTATCTTGTACAGTTTCACCATTTGTAACACTACCAAAGATTAGATGTATGGTATTCAGTTCATTTTTACCATTTGTAACACAACCAATGATCACATACAAGGTTTAAAGTACACTTTCACCATTTCTTACACTACCAATGATCAGATGCATGGTGCCCAGTATGGTTAAACCATTTGTAACACTGCCAATGATTAGATGTATGGTATCCAGTACGTTTACACCATTTGTAAAACTACCAATGATCAGATGCATGGTACCCAGTATTGCTTTACCATTTGTAACACTACCAGTCATCAGATGCATGGTACCCAGTATGGTGTCACCATTTGTAACACTACCAATAATCAGATGCATTGTACCCAGAATGGTTTGATGATCTGCAACACTACCACTTACATGTTGCATGGCATCCAGTATGGTTTCACCATTTGTAACACTACCAATGATCAGATGCATGGTATCCAGTATGCTTTCAATGTCTGTAACACTACCAATGATCAGATGCATGTCACCCAATACGGTTTCCCCATTGACAACACAATCAATGATCAGATGCATGGTACCCAGTATGCTTTCACCATTTATAACAGTAGCAAAGATCAGATGCATGTCACCCAATATGGTTTCCCCATTGACAACACTACCAATGATCAGATGTATGGTACCCAGTATATTTTCACCATTTGTAACACTACCAATGAGCAGATGCATGGTATCATGTATGCTTACACCATTTGTAACACTATCAGTGATCAGATGCATGGTATCCAGTATGTTTCATCATTTGTTACATTACCAGTGATCAGATGCATGGTACCCAATATGGTTTCACCGTTTGTAATACTACCAATATTCAGATGCATCGTACCCAGTATGGTTCCACCATTTGTTACACTACTAATGATCAGATGTATGGTATTGCGTACAGTTTCATCATTTGTAACACTACCAATGATCAAATGCATTGTATCCAGTATGGTTTCATCATTTGTAACACTACCAATGATCAGATGCATTGTATCCAGTACGGTTTCACCATTTGAAATACTGCCAATGATCAGAATCATGGTGCCCAGTATGGTTTCAACATTTGTAACACTACCAGTGATCATATGCATGGTATCCAGTATGGTTTCATAAGTTGAAACACTACAAATGATCAGATGCATGGTATCCAGTATGGTTTCACCAATTAAAACACTACCAATGATCAGATGCATTGTATCCACTATGCTTTCACCTTTTGAAACACTATCAGTGATCAGATGCATGGTATCCAGTATAGTTTCAACAGTTGAAACACTACCAATGATCAGATGGATGGTATTCAGTATACTTTTGCCATTTGTAACACTACCAATGATCAGATGAATGGTATGCAGTACGGCATCATAATTTTTAACACTAAAAATGATCAGATACATGTTCTCCATTACGTGTTCACCATTTGCAAGTACAATTTCATCATTGATAACACTATCAGTGATCAGATGCCGGGTACCCAGTATGGTTTCACCATTTTAACATTACCAATGATTATATGGATGGTATTTAGTTTGGTTTCACCATTTCTAACATTACCAGTGATCAGATGCATAGTATCCAGTACTTATTCACCATTTGTAACAATACCAGTGATCAGATGCATGGTATCCACTACACTTTAACCATTTGTAACACTATCAATGATCAGACACATGGTACCCAGTATAGTTTCATCATTTGTAACACTAACAATGATCTGATATATGGTATCCAGTATGATTTCACCATTTGTAACACTTCCAATGATCAGATGCATGGTATCCAGCACAGTTTTACCATTTCTAACACAGCCAGTGATCAGATGCATGTTATCCAGTACAGTTTCACCATTTGTAACAAAACCAGTGATCAGACACATGGCACCCAGTACAGTTTCACCATTTCTAACACTACCAGTCACCAGATGCATGGTACCCAGTATGGTTTAACCATTTGTAAAACTACAAATGATCAGATGCATGGTATCCAGTACGGTTTTACCATTTGTCACACTACCAATAATCAGATTCAAGGTATCCAGTATGGGTACACAATTTGTAACACTACCAATGATCAGATGCATGGTATCTAGTATGGTTTCACCAGGTGCAACACTACCAATGATCAGATGCATGGTATCTAGCACGGTTTCACCAGGTGCAACACTACCACTGTTCAGATGAATAGCATCCAGTACGGTTTCACCATTTGCAACATTATCAATGATCAGATGCATGGTATCCACTATGCTTTCACCATTTGTAACACTAACAATCATCAGATGCATGGTATCCAATATGGAATCACCATTTGTAAAACTACCAATGATCATATGCATGGTATCCAGTACGCTTCCACCATTTGTAACATTACAAGTGATCAGATGCATTGTACACAGACAGTTTCACCATGTGTAACATTAATAATGATCAGATGTATGCACCCAGTCCAGTTACACCATTTGTAACACTAAAAATGATCAGATGCATGTTCTCCATTACGTGTTCACCATTTGCAACACTACCACTGACCAGATGCATGGTGTCCAGTACTGTTTCACCACTTGTAACACTACCAATGATCTGATACATGGTACCCAGTACAATTTCATCATCAATAACACTATCAGTGATCAGATGCCGGGTACCCAGTATGGTTTCACCATTTGTAACACCACCAATGACCAGATATATGATATCCAGTACAGTGTCACCATTTGTAACACTACCAATGATCAGATGCATGGAATCCAGTATGGTTTCACCATTTCTAACACTACCAGTGATCAGATGCATGGTATCCAGTACAGTTTCAGTATTTTTAACACTACCAGTGATCAGATGCGTGGTATCCACTATTATTTTACCATTTGTAAAACCATCAATAATCAGATGCATGGTATCCAGTACAGTTTCATCATTTATAACACTACCAATGATCAGATGCATGGTATCCAGTGTGGTTTCACCATTTGTAACACTACCAATGATCAGATGCATGGAATCCAGTATGGTTTCACCATTTCTAACACTACCAATGATCAGATGCATGGTATCATGTACACTTTCAGAATTTCTGATACTAGAAATCATCAGATGCATGCTATCCAGTACACTTTTACCAATTGCAACACTATCAATGATCAGATTACGGTACCCAGAACGGTTTTATGATCTGCAACACTACCACTGACCAGATGCTTGGCATCCAGTATGGTTTTACCATTTGTAACACTACCACTGATCAGATGCAATGGTACCCAGTAAGGTTTTACAATTTGTAACACTACCAATGAGCAGATGCATGTTATCCAGAATGGTTTCACCATTTCTAACACTACAAATAATCAGATGCATGGTATCCAGTACACTTTTACCATTTGCAACACTATCAGTGATCAGATGTATGGTACCCAGAACGGCTTTATTATCTGCAAAACTACCACTGACCAGGTGCATGTCATCCAATATGGTTTCAGTGAGCAGATGTATGGTTTCACCATTTTTAACAATAGCAAAGATCAGATGCACGATACCCAGTATGGCTTCCCCATTTGTAACACTACCAATGATCATGGGACCCTGTATGGTTTCACCATTTGTAACAATAACAGAGATCAGATACATGGTACCCAGTATGATTTCACCATTTGTAACACTACCAATGACCAGATGATTGTTATCCAGTACAATTTCAGCATTTGTAACACTACCAATGATCAGATGCATGTTACCCAGTACTGTTTCACCATTTTTAACATTTCCAATGATCAGATACATTGTACCCAGTACAGTTTCACTATCGATAACACTATCAGTGATCAGATGCAGGGTACCTATTATGGTTTCACCATGTGTAACAATAGCAAAGATCAGATGCATGTTGACCAATATGGTTTCATCATTTTCAACACTACCATGATGCATGGTACCCAGTATGGTATAACTGAGAAAACTATGTACTAAAACCAAAAAAAAAAAAAAAAAAAAAAAGAAACCTTGTCTGGATAAACGGACACTGTTACAGAGATAAACAAATACCACTTCAAAGATAAAATCCAAGCTCTTTAATGAACCATTTTAGCACTTTCATCTCCAAATGAGACTTCATCAGAAATTAAAAAAAAAAAAAAAAGTATGGTTTCACCATTTGTAACACTGCTAATGATCAGATGCATGGTATCCAGTACTATTTCACCATTTGCAACACCACCAATGATCAGATAGATGGTATTAAGTACACATTCACCATTTGTAACACTTGCAGTGATCAGATGCATGGTATGCAGTACAGTTTCACCATTTGTAACACTAACAATGATGAGATACATGGTATCCAGTATACTTTCAGCATTTCTAACACTACAAATCATCAGATGCATGATATTCAGAATGCTTTTATCATTTGTAACACTACCAATGATCAGATGTATGGTACCCAAAATGGCTTTATCATCTATAACACTATCACTGACTAGATGCATGGTATCCAGTATAGTTTCACGATTTGTAACACTACCAATGATCAGATGCATGAAGTCCAGTATGCTTTCAATCTTTGTAACACTACTCGTGATCTGATACATGGTATCCAGTATGGTTTGACCATCATTAACACTATCAATGATCAGATGCATGGTACCCAGTATGGTTTCTCCATTTGTAACCATAGCAAAGATCAGATGCATGGTACCCAGTATGGTTTTACCCTTTGTAACACTACTAATGATCAGATACATGGTACCCAGTACAGTTTCACCATTTGTAGCACTACCAACTATCAGATGCATGGTCCCCTGTATGGTTTCACCATTTGTAACACTACCAATTATTAGAGGCATGGTATCCTATATGGCTACACTATTTGTAACACTACCAACTTTCAGATGTATGGTACCCTGTATGGTTTCACGATTTGTAACACTACCAATGATCACATGCATGGAATCCAGTATGGTTTCACCATTTGTAACACTACCAATGATCAGATGCGTGGTATCCAGTAAGATTTCACCAGGTGCAACAGTAACATTGTTCAGATGAATAGCATCCAGTATGGATTGTAACAATACCAGTGATCATGTGCATGGTATCCAGTGCACCTACACCATTTGTAACATTACAAGTGATCAGATGCACAGTACGCAGTGCAGCTTCACCATTTGTAACACTACCAATGATCAGATGTATGGTACCCAGTAGAGTTTCACCATTTGTAGCACTACCAATTATCAGATACATGGTACCCAGTACAGTTTCACCATCGATAACACTATCAGTGATCAGATGCAGGGTACCCAGTATGGTTTTACCATGTGTAACAATAGCAAAGATCAAATGCATGTCACCCAATATGGTTTCACTATTTGCAACACTACCAATGATCAGATGCATGGTAGCCAGTATGGTTTCGCCATTTGTAACACTACCAGTGATTAGATGCATGGTATCCAGTATGGTTACACCATTTGTAGTACTATCAAAGATCAGATTCATGGTATCCAGTATGTTTCACCATTTGTTACACAACCAGTGATCAGATGCATGGTACCCAGTGCAGTTTCACCATTTGTAACACTACCAATGATCAGATGCAATGGTATCCAGTACAATATTACCATTGGTAACACCACTACTGATCTGATGCATGGTATGCAGTACAGTTTCACCATTTCTAACACTACCAATGATCAGATGCAATGGTATCCAGTACAATATTACCATTGGTAACACCACTACTAATCTGATGCATGGTATGCAGTACGGTTTCACCATTTCTAACACTACTAAAGATCAGATGTATGGCATCCCTTACAGTTTCAGCATTTGTAACACTACCAGTGATCAGATGCATTGTATCCAGTATGGTTTCATCATTTTTAACACTAGCCATGATCAGATGCATTGTATCCAGTATGGCTTCATCATTTGTAATACTGCCAATGATCAGATACATTGTACCCAGTACGGTTTCAACATTTGTAACACTACCAATGATTAGATGCAATTTATCCAGTACAGTTTCAAGATTTGTAACACTACCAATGATCAGGCACATTGTATCCAGTATGGTTTCACCATTTGTTACACTACCATTGATCAGATGCATGGTACCCAGTACGGCGTCACAATTTGTAACACTACTAATGATCTGATGTATGGCATCCCATACAATTTCATCACTTGTAACACTACCAATGATCAGACACATGGTACCCAGTATGGTTTAAACATTTGTAAAAGCACCAGTGATTAGATGCAATGTACGCAATACAGTTTCACCATTTGTAACACTGTCAATGATCAGATACATGGTAACCAGTACGTTTTCAACATTTGTACCAATACCACTGATTAGATGCAATGTAACCAGTATGGTTTCTCCATTTGTAACACTGCTAGTGATTAGATACATGGTACCCAGTACAGTTTCAACATTTGTAACACTACCAATGATTAGATGTAATGTATCCAGTACAGTTTCACCATTTTTAACATAACCAGTGATCAGATGCATGGTCTACAGTACGGTTTCACCATTTGTAACACTTGCAGTGATCAGATGCATGGTATGCAGTATGGTTTCACCATTTGTAACACTAACAATGATGACATACATGGTATCCAGTATACTTTCAGCATTTCCAACACTACAAATCATCAGATGCATGATATTCAGAATGCTTTTACCATTTGTAACACTACCAATGATCAGATGTATGGTACCCAAAATGGCTTTATTATCTATAACACTACCATTGACTAGATGCATGGTATCCAGTATGGTTTCACCATTTGTAACACTACCAATGATCAAATGCATGGTATCCAGTATGCTTTTAATGTTTGTAACAGTACCTGTGATCAGATACATGGTATCCTGTATGGTTTCACCATTTCTAACATTACCAGTGATCACATACATAGTATCCTGTACAGTTTGACCATTGATAACACTATCACTGATCAGATGCATGGTACCAAGTATGGTTTCACCATTTGTAACAAAAGCAAAGAACAGATGTGTGGTACCCAGTATGGTTTCACCATTTGTAACACTACTAATGATCAGATGCATGGTACCCAGTAAAGTTTCACCATTTGTAACAGTACAAATAATCAGATACATGGTACCCAGTATGGTTTCACCATTTGTAGCACTACCAACTATCAGATGCATGGTACCCTGTATGGTCTCAACATTTGTAACACTACCAATTATTAGATGCATGGTATCCTGTACGGTTTCACCATTTGTAACACTACCAACATTCAGATGCATGGTATCCTGTATGGTTTCACCATTTGTAACACTACCAATTATTAGATGCATGGTATCCTGTACGGTTTCACCATTTGTAACACTACCAACATTCAGATGCATGGTACCCTGTACGGTTTCACCATTTGTAACACTAACAATGATCAGATGCATGGTATCCTGTATGGTTTCACCATTTATCACACTACCAATGATCAAATACATGGTACCCCGTACAGTTTCAGCAGTTGTAACACTACCAATAATCAGATGCATGGTATCCAGTATGGTTTACCATTTGTAAAACTATCAATGATCAGATGCATGGTATCGAGTACAGTTTCAAGATTTGTAACACTACCAATGATCAGATGCATTGTATCCAGTGTGGTTTCACCATTTGTAACACTGTCAATGATCAGATGCATGGGATCCAGTATGGTTTCACCATTTGTAACACTACCAATGATCAGATGCATGGGACCTTGCATGGTTTCACCATGCATAACAATAACAGAGATCAGATACATGGTACCCAGTATGGTTTCACCATTTGTAACACTACCAGTGACCAGATGATTGGTATCCAGTACACTTTCAGCATTTGTAACACTACCAATGATCAGATGCATGGTATCCAGTATGCTTACACCATTTGTAACACTATCAATGAAAAGATGCATGGTACCCAGTATAGTTTCACCATTTGTAACACTACCAATGATCAGATGCATAGTACCCAGTATGGTTTCACCATTTGTAACACTACCAATGATCAGATGCAATGGTATCCAGTACAATATTACCATTTGTAACACTACTACTGATCTGATGCATGGTATGCAGTACAGTTTCACTGTCTGTAACACTACCAATGATCAGATGCAAAGTACAACATTACCATTTGTAACACTACTACTGATCTAATGCATGGTATGCAGTACGGTTTCACCATTTGTAACACTACTAAAGATCAGATGTATGGCATCCCATAATATTTTATCATTTGAAACACTACCAATGATCAGATGCATGGTATCCAGTATGGTTTCATCATTTTAACACTACCAGTAATCAGATGTATTGCATCCAGTATGGCTTCACCATTTGTAATACTGCCAATGATCAGATACATGGTACCCAGTAAGGTTTCAAAATTTGTAACATTAACAATGATTGGATGCAATGTATCCAGTACAGTTTCACCATTTCTAACACAACAAGTGATCAGTTGCATGGTCTACAGTGCAGTTTCACCATTTGTAACACCACCAGTGATCAGGTGCATGGTATCCACTATGGTTTCACCATTTGCAGCACCACCAATGATCAGATATATGGTATCCAGTACAGTTTCACTATTTGTATCACTACCAATGATCAGATGCATTGTATCCAGTATGGATTCGCTATTTGTAACACTGTCATTGATCAGATGCATGGAATCCAGTATGATTTAACCATTTGTAACACTACCAGTGATCAGATGCATGGTACCCAGTACAGCTTCACCATTTGTAACACTACTAAAGATCAGATTATGGCATCCCATACAGTTTCATCACCTGTAGCACTACCAATGATCAGATGTTTGGTACCCAGTAAGGTTTAAACATTTGTAACAGTACCAATGATAAGATGCAATGTATCCAGTATGATTTCACCATTTGTAACATCGCCATTGATCAGATACATGGTACCCAGTATGGTTTCAACATTTGTAACAATGCCAATGATTACATGAAATGTATCCAGCATGGTTTCTCCATTTGTAACACTGCCAGTGATCAGATACATGATACCCAGTACAGTTTTAACATTTGTAACACTACCAATGATTAGATGCAATGTATCCAGTACAGTTTCACCATTTTTAACATAACCAGTGATCAGATGCATGGTCTACAGTACAGTTTCACCATTTGTAACAATACCAATTATCAGATGAATGGTACCCAGTACTATTTCACCATTTGTTACACCACCAATGATCAGATAAATGGTATTAAGTACACGTTCACCATTTATAACACTTGCAGTGATCAGATGCATTGTATGCAGTACGGTTTCACCATTTGTAACAATAACAATGATGAGATACATGGTATCAAGTACACTTTCAGCATTTCTAACACTACAAATCATCAGATGCTTGATATCCAGTATGCTTTTACCATTTGTAACACTACCAATGATCAGATGTATGGTACCCAAAATGGCTTTATCATCTATAACACAATCACTGACTAGATGCATGGTATCCAGTATGGTTTCACCATTTGTAACACTATCAATGACCAGATGATTGGTATCCAGTACACTTTCAGCATTTTTAACACTACCAATGATCAGATGCATGTTATCCAGTACAGTTTCACCATTTCTAACATTTCCAATGATCAGATACATTGTACCCAGTACAGTTTCACCATCGATAACACTATCAGTGATCAGATGCAGGCTACCCATTATAGTTTCATCATGTGTAACAATAGCAAAGATCAGATGCATGTTGTCCAGTATGGTTTCCCCATTTGCAACACTACCAATGATCAGATGCATGGTACCCAGTATGGTTTCACCATTTGTAACACTACCAATGATCGGATGCATGGTATCCAGTACGCTTACACCATTTGTAACACTATCAATGAAAACATGCATGGTATACAGTATGTTTCACCATTTGTTACACAACCAGTGATCAGATGCATGGTACCCAGTATAGTTTCACCATATGTAACACTACCAATGATCAGATGCATAGTACCCAGTATGGTTTCACCATCTGTAACACTACCAATGATCAGATGCATGGTACCCAGTATAGTTTCACCATTTGTAACACTACCAATGATCAGATGCATAGTACCCAGTATGGTTTCACCATTTGTAACACTACCAATGATCAGATGCAATGGTATCCAGTACAATATTACCATTTGTAACACTACTACTGATCTGATGCATGGTATGCAGTACAGTTTCACTGTCTGTAACACTACCAATGATCAGATGCAAAGTACAACATTACCATTTGTAACACTACTACTGATCTAATGCATGGTATGCAGTACGGTTTCACCATTTGTAACACTGCTAATGATCAGATGTATGGCATCCCATAACGTTTTATCATTTGTAACACTACCAATGATCAGATGCATTGTATCCAGTATGGTTTCATCATTTTAACACTACCAGTAATCAGATGCATTGTATCCAATATGGCTTCACCATTTGTAATACTGACAGTGATCAGATACATGGTACCCAGTACGGTTTCAACATTTGTAACATTAACAATGATTAGATGCAATGTATCCAGTACAGTTTCACCATTTCTAACACAACAAGTGATCAGTTGCATGGTCTACAGTGCAGTTTCACCATTTGTAACACCACCAGTGATCAGGTGCATGGTATCCACTATGGTGTCACCATTTGCAGCACCACCAATGATCAGATATATGGTATCCAGTACAGTTTCACTATTTGTATCACTACCAATGATCAGATGCATTGTATCCAGTACGGATTCGCTATTTGTAACACTGTCAGTGATCAGATGCATGGAATCCAGTATGGTTTAACCATTTGTAACACTACCAGTGATCAGATGCATGGTACCCAGTACAACTTCACCATTCGTAACACTACTAATGATCAGATGTATGGCATCCCATATAGTTTCATCACTTGTAGCACTACCAATGATCAGATGTTTGGTACAAAGCAAGGTTTAAACATTTGTAACAGTACCAATGATAAGATGCAATGTATCCAGTATGGTTTCACCATTTGTAACACCGCCATTGATCAGATACATGGTACCCAGTACAGTTTCAACATTTGTAACAATGCCAATGATTACATGAAATGTATCCAGCATGATTTCTCCATTTGTAACACTGCCAGTGATCAGATACATGATACCCAGTACAGTTTTAACATTTGTAACACTACCAATGATTAGATGCAATGTATCCAGTACAGTTTCACCATTTTTAACATAACCAGTGATCAGATGCATGGTCTACAGTACAGTTTCACCATTTGTAACAATACCAATTATCAGATGAATGGTACCCAGTACTATTTCACCATTTGTTACACCACCAATGATCAGATAAATGGTATTAAGTACACGTTCACCATTTATAACACTTGCAGTGATCAGATGCATTGTATGCAGTACGGTTTCACCATTTGTAACAATAACAATGATGAGATACATGGTATCAAGTACACTTTCAGCATTTCTAACACTACAAATCATCAGATGCTTGATATCCAGTATGCTTTTACCATTTGTAACACTACCAATGATCAGATGTATGGTACCCAAAATGGCTTTATCATCTATAACACAATCACTGACTAGATGCATGGTATCCAGTATGGTTTCACCATTTGTAACACTATCAATGACCAGATGATTGGTATCCAGTACACTTTCAGCATTTTTAACACTACCAATGATCAGATGCATGTTATCCAGTACAGTTTCACCATTTCTAACATTTCCAATGATCAGATACATTGTACCCAGTACAGTTTCACCATCGATAACACTATCAGTGATCAGATGCAGGCTACCCATTATAGTTTCATCATGTGTAACAATAGCAAAGATCAGATGCATGTCGTCCAGTATGGTTTCACCATTTGCAACACTACCAATGATCAGATGCATGGTACCCAGTATGGTTTCACCATTTGTAACACTACCAATGATCGGATGCATGGTATCCAGTACGCTTACACCATTTGTAACACTATCAATGAAAACATGCATGGTATACAGTATGTTTCACCATTTGTTACACAACCAGTGATCAGATGCATGGTACCCAGTATAGTTTCACCATATGTAACACTACCAATGATCAGATGCATAGTACCCAGTATGGTTTCACCATCTGTAACACTACCAATGATCAGATGCATGGTACCCAGTATAGTTTCACCATTTGTAACACTACCAATGATCAGATGCATAGTACCCAGTATGGTTTCACCATTTGTAACACTACCAATGATCAGATGCAATGGTATCCAGTACAATATTACCATTTGTAACACTACTACTGATCTGATGCATGGTATGCAGTACAGTTTCACTGTCTGTAACACTACCAATGATCAGATGCAAAGTACAACATTACCATTTGTAACACTACTACTGATCTAATGCATGGTATGCAGTACGGTTTCACCATTTGTAACACTGCTAATGATCAGATGTATGGCATCCCATAACGTTTTATCATTTGTAACACTACCAATGATCAGATGCATTGTATCCAGTATGGTTTCATCATTTTAACACTACCAGTAATCAGATGCATTGTATCCAATATGGCTTCACCATTTGTAATACTGACAGTGATCAGATACATGGTACCCAGTACGGTTTCAACATTTGTAACATTAACAATGATTAGATGCAATGTATCCAGTACAGTTTCACCATTTCTAACACAACAAGTGATCAGTTGCATGGTCTACAGTGCAGTTTCACCATTTGTAACACCACCAGTGATCAGGTGCATGGTATCCACTATGGTGTCACCATTTGCAGCACCACCAATGATCAGATATATGGTATCCAGTACAGTTTCACTATTTGTATCACTACCAATGATCAGATGCATTGTATCCAGTACGTATTCACTATTTGTAACACTGTCAGTGATCAGATGCATGGAATCCAGTATGGTTTAACCATTTGTAACACTACCAGTGATCAGATGCATGGTACCCAGTACAACTTCACCATTCGTAACACTACTAATGATCAGATGTATGGCATCCCATATAGTTTCATCACTTGTAGCACTACCAATGATCAGATGTTTGGTACAAAGCAAGGTTTAAACATTTGTAACAGTACCAATGATAAGATGCAATGTATCCAGTATGGTTTCACCATTTGTAACACCGCCATTGATCAGATACATGGTACCCAGTACAGTTTCAACATTTGTAACAATGCCAATGATTACATGAAATGTATCCAGCATGATTTCTCCATTTGTAACACTGCCAGTGATCAGATACATGATACCCAGTACAGTTTTAACATTTGTAACACTACCAATGATTAGATGCAATGTATCCAGTACAGTTTCACCATTTTTAACATAACCAGTGATCAGATGCATGGTCTACAGTACAGTTTCACCATTTGTAACAATACCAATGATCAGATGAATGGTACCCAGTACTATTTCACCATTTGTAACACCAATGATCAGATAGATGGTATTAAGTACACGTTCACCATTTATAACACTTGCAGTGATCAGATGCATTGTATGCAGTACGGTTTCACCATTTGTAACAATAACAATGATGAGATACATGGTACCAAGTACACTTTCAGCATTTCTAACACTACAAATCATCAGATGCTTGCTATCCAGTATGCTTTTACCATTTGTAACACTACCAATGATCAGATGTATGGTACCCAAAATGGCTTTATCATCTATAACACAATCACTGACTAGATGCATGGTATCCAGTATGGTTTCACCATTTGTAACACTACCAATGACCAGATGATTGGTATCCAGTACACTTTCAGCATTTTTAACACTACCAATGATCAGATGCATGTTATCCAGTACAGTTTCACCATTTCTAACATTTCCAATGATCAGATACATTGTACCCAGTACAGTTTCACCATCGATAACACTATCAGTGATCAGATGCAGGCTACCCATTATAGTTTCATCATGTGTAACAATAGCAAAGATCAGATGCATGTCGTCCAGTATGGTTTCCCCATTTGCAACACTACCAATGATCAGATGCATGGTACCCAGTATGGTTTCACCATTTGTAACACTACCAATGATCAGATGCATGGTATCCAGTACATGATCAGAACCAGCCTATAATAATACACAAAAAAATTACATCATTATTTAAATAAAATGTAAATTCTACATAAAATCTCTAAAATTATACATAGCCTAATAAAATTCTAATAAACAACTTACATATATATACATTTAATAGATGTTATTTTATTTCTATAATTTTAGAGATTTTCTGTTTTATTTGAACATTAAGTAGTGAACTGTTTCCTGGATCCAGTACGCTTACACCATTTGTAACACTATCAATGAAAAGATGCATGGTATACAGTATGTTTCACCATTTGTTACACAACCAGTGATCAGATGCATGGTACCCAGTATAGTTTCACCATTTGTAACACTACCAATGATCAGATGCATAGTACCCAGTATGGTTTCACCATTTGTAACACTACCAATGATCAGATGCAATGGTATCCAGTACAATATTACCATTTGTAACACTACTACTGATCTGATGCATGGTATGCAGTACAGTTTCACCATCTGTAACACTACCAATGATCAGATGCATGGTTCCCAGTATAGTTTCACCATTTGTAACACTACCAATGATCAGATGCATAGTACCCAGTATGGTTTCACCATTTGTAACACTACCAATGATCAGATGCAATGGTATCCAGTACAATATTACCATTTGTAACACTACTACTGATCTGATGCATGGTATGCAGTACAGTTTCACCATCTGTAACACTACCAATGATCAGATGCATGGTACCCAGTATAGTTTCACCATTTGTAACACTACCAATGATCAGATGCATAGTACCCAGTATGGTTTCACCATTTGTAACACTACCAATGATCAGATGCAATGGTATCCAGTACAATATTACCATTTGTAACACTACTACTGATCTGATGCATGGTATGCAGTACAGTTTCACTCTTTGTAACACTACCAATGATCAGATGCAAAGTACAACATTACCATTTGTAACACTACTACTGATCTAATGCATGGTATGCAGTACGGTTTCACCATTTGTAACACTGCTAATGATCAGATGTATGGCATCCCATAACGTTTTATCATTTGTAACACTAGCAATGATCAGATGCATTGTATCCAGTATGGTTTCATCATTTTAACACTACCAGTAATCAGATGCATTGTATCCAGTATGGCTTCACCATTTGTAATACTGCCAGTGATCAGATACATGGTACCCAGTACGGTTTCAACATTTGTAACATTAACAATGATTAGATGCAATGTATCCAGTACAGTTTCACCATTTCTAACACAACAAGTGATCAGTTGCATGGTCTACAGTGCAGTTTCACCATTTGTAACACCACCAGTGATCAGGTGCATGGTATCCACCATGGTGTCACCATTTGCAGCACCACCAATGATCAGATATATGGTATCCAGTACAGTTTCACTATTTGTATCACTACCAATGATCAGATGCATTGTATCCAGTACGTATTCACTATTTGTAACACTGTCAGTGATCAGATGCATGGAATCCAGTATGGTTTAACCATTTGTAACACTACCAGTGATCAGATGCATGGTACCCAGTACAACTTCACCATTCGTAACACTACTAATGATCAGATGTATGGCATCCCATACAGTTTCATCACTTGTAGCACTACCAATGATCAGAGTTTGGTACAAAGCAAGGTTTAAACATTTGTAACAGTACCAATGATAAGATGCAATGTATCCAGTATGGTTTCACCATTTGTAACACCACCATTGATCAGATACATGGTACCCAGTACGGTTTCAACATTTGTAACAATGCCAATGATTACATGAAATGTATTCAGCATGGTTTATCCATTTGTAACACTGCCAGTGATCAGATACATGGTACCCAGTACAGTTTTAACATTTGTAACACTACCAATGATTAGATGCAATGTATCCAGTACAGTTTCACCATTTTTAACATAACCAGTGATCAGATGCATGGTCTACAGTACAGTTTCACCATTTGTAACAATACCAATGATCAGATGAATGGTACCCAGTACTATTTCACCATTTGTAACACCACCAACGATCAGATAGATGGTATTAAGTACACGTTCACCATTTGTAACACTTGCAGTGATCAGATGCATGGTATGCAGTACGGTTTCACCATTTGTAACAATAACAATGATGAGATACATGGTATCAAGTACACTTTCAGCATTTCTAACATTATAAATCATCAGATGCTTGATATCCAGTATGCTTTTACCATTTGTAACACTACCAATGATCAGATGTATGGTACCCAAAATGGCTTTACCATCTATAACACAATCACTGACTAGATGCATGGTATCCAGTATGGGTTCACCATTTGTAACACTACCAATGATCAGATGCATGGTATCCAGTATGCTTTCAATGTTTGTAACACTATCCGTGGTCAGATACATGGTATCCAGTACAGTTTGACATTCGATAACACTATCAATGATCAGATGCATGGTACCCAGTATGGTTTCTCCATTTGTAACAATAACAAAGATCAGATGCATGGTACCCAGTATGGTTTTACCCTTTGTAACAATAATAATGATCAGATGCATGGTACCCAGTATGGTTTCACCATTTGTAACACTACCAATGATCAGATGTATGGTACCCAAAATGGCTTTATCATCTATAACACAATCACTGACTAGATGCATGGTATCCAGTATGGTTTCACCATTTGTAACACTACCAATGATCAGATGCATATTATCCTGTATGGTTTCACCATTTGTAACACTACCAATGATCAGATGCATGGTATCCTGTACGATACACCATTTATCACACTATCAATGATCAAATACATGGTACCCACTACAGTTTCAGCAATTGTAACACTACCAATGATCAGATGCATGATATCCAGTACGCTTTTACCATTTGCAACACTGTCAATGATCAGATGCATGGGATCCAGTATGGTTTCACCATTTGTAAAACTACCGATGATCAGATACGTGGTATCCAGTAAGGTTTCACCAGGTGCAACAGTAACACTTTTCAGATGAATAGCATCCAGTATGGATTGTAACAATACCAGTGATCATGTGCATGGTATCCAGTACACCTACACCATTTATAACATTACAAGTGATCAGATGCACAATACACAGTACAGCTTTACCATTTGTAGCACTACCAATTATCATATGCAAGGTATCCAGTACTGTTTCACCATTTGTAACACTACCAATGATCAGATGCATGGAATCCAGTATGGGTTCACCATTTGTAACACTACCAATGATGAGATGCATGGTATCCAGTAGTGTTTCACCATTTGTAACACTACAAATGATCAGATACATGGTACCCAGTACAGTTTCACCATTTGTAATACTAACAATGATCAGTTGCATGGTATCCAGTATGATTTCACCATTTGTAACACTTCCAATGATCAGATGCATGGTATCCTGTACGGTTTCACCATTTATCACACTACCAGTGATCAAATACATGATACTCAGTAGAATTTGAGCATTTGTAATACTACCAATGATCAGATGCATGGTATCCAGTACGGTTTTACCATTTGTAACACTACCAATGATCAGATGCATTGTATCCAGTACGGTTTCACCATTTGTAATACTACCAATGATCAGATGCATGGTTTTCAGTTCAGTTTCACTAGGTGTAACACTACCACTGTTCAGATGAATAGCATCCAGTATGGCTTGTAACACTACCAGTGATCATAAGCATGGTATCCAGTACACTTACACCATTTGTAACATTACAAGTGATGACATGCACAGTAGCCACTACAGCTTCACCATTTGTAACAGTTCCAATGATCAGATGTATGGTACCCAGTACAGTTTCTCCATTTGTAGCACTGCCAGTTATCAGACGCATGGTATCCAGTACTGTTTCACAATTTGTAATGCTGCCAATAATTAGATGCATGGAATCCAGTATGGTTTCACCATTTGTATCACTACCAATGACCAGATGATTGGTATCCAGTACGCTTTCAGCATGTTTAACACTGCCAATGATCAGATGCATGTTATCCAGTAGGGTTTCACCATTTCTAACATTAGCAATGATCAGATACATGGTACCCAGTACAGTTTCACCATCTATAACACTATCAGTGATCAGATGCAGGGTTCCCAGTATGGTTTCACCATGTGTAACAATAGCAAAGATCAAATGCATGTCACTCAATATGGTTTCACCATTTGCAACACTACCAATGATCAGATGCATGGTATCCAGTATGGTTTCTCCATTTGTAACACTACCAGTGATTAGATGCATGGTATCCAGCATGGTTACACCATTTGTAACACTATCAAAGATCAGATTCATGGTATCCAGTATGTTTCACCATTTGTTACACAACCAGTGATCAGATGCATGGTACCCAGTACGGTTTCAGCATTTGTAACACTACCAATGATCTGATGCAATGGTATCCAGTACAATATTACCATTGGTAATACCACTACTAATCTGATGCATGGTATGCAGTACGGTTTCACCATTTGTAACACTACCAATGATTAGATGCAATGGTATCCAGCACAATATTACCATTTGTAACACTACCACTGATCTGATGCATGGTATGCAGTACAGTTTCACTGTCTGTAACACTACCAATGATCAGATGCAAAGTACAACATTACCATTTGTAACACTACTACTGATCTAATGCATGGTATGCAGTATGGTTTCACCATTTGTAACACTACTAATGATCAGATGTATGGCATCCCATACAGTTCCAGCATTTGTAACACTACCAATGATCAGATGCATTGTATCCAGTATGGTTTCATCATTTTTAACACTACCAGTGATCAGATGCATTGTATCCAGTATGGCTTCACCATTTGTAATACTGCTAATGATCAGATACATTGTACCCAATACGGTTTCAACATTTGTAACCCTAACAATGATTAGATGCAATTTATCCAGTACAGTTTCACGATTTGTAACACTACCAATGATCAGATGCATTGTATCCAGTACGGTTTCACCATTTGTAACACTGTCAATGATCAGATGCATGGAATCCAGTATGGTTTCACCATTTGTTACACTATCATTGATCAGATGCATGGGACCCAGTACAGCGTCACAATTTGTAACACTACTAATGATCTGATGTATGGCATCCCATACAATTTCATCACTTATAACACTACCAATTATCAGATGCATGGTCCCCAGTATGGTTTAAACATTTGTAACAGTACCAATGATTAGATGCAATGTACCCAGTACAGTTTCACCGTTTGTAGTACTGCCAATGATCAGATACATGGTAACCAGTACATTTTCAACATTTGCAACAATACCAGTGATTAGATGCAATGTAACCAGTATAGTTTCTCCATTTGTAACATAACCAGTGATCAGATGCATGGTCTATAGTACAGTTTCACCATTTGTAACACTTGCAGTGATCAGATGTATGGTATGCAGTACGCTTTCACCATTTGTAAACCTAACAATGATGAAATACATGGTATCAAGTATACTTTCAGCATTTCTAACACTACAAATCATCAGATGCATGATATCGAGTATGCTTTTACCATTTGTAACACTACCAATGATCAGATGTATGGTACCCAAAATGGCTTTATCATCTATAACACTGCCATTAACTAGATGCATGGTATCCAGTATGGTTTCACCATTTGTAACACTACCAATGATCAGATGCATGGCATCCAGTATGCTTTCAATGTTTGTAACAGTACCCATGATCAGATACATGGTATCCAGTATGGTTTCACCATTTCTAACATTACCAGTGATCACATACATGGTATCCTGTACAGTTTCACCATCACTAACACTATCACTGATCAGATGCATGGTACCCAGTATGGTTTCACCATTTGTAACAATAGCAAATATCAGATACATGGTACCCAGTACAGTTTCAACATTTGTAACACTACCAATTATTAGATGCAATGTATCCAGTATAGTTTCTCCATTTGTAACACTGCCAGTGATCAGATACATGGTACCCAGTATGGTTTCAACATTTGTAAGACTACCAATAATTAGATGCAATTTATACATTACAGTTTCACCATTTCTAACATAACCAGTGATCAAATGCAGTTTCACCATTTGTAACACTACCAATGATCAGATGCACGGTACCCCATAATATTTCACCATTTGTAACACCACCAATAATCAGATAGATGGTATTCAGTAAATTTTCACCATTTGTCACACTTGCAGTGATCAGATGCATGGTATGCAGTACAGTTTCACCATTTATAATGCTAACAATGATGAGATACATGGTATCCAGTATACTTTCAGCATTTCTTTAACTACAAATCATCAGACGCATGATATCCATTATGGTTTTACCATTTGTAACACTACCAATGATCAGATGTATGATACCCAAAATGGTTTTATCATCTATAACACTACCAATGACTAGATGCATGGTATGCAGTATGGTTTCATCATTTGTAACACTACCAATGATCAGATGCATGGTATCCAGTATGCTTTCAATGTTTGTAACACTACCCATGATCAGATACATGGTATCTAATACAGTTTCACCATTTCTAACATTACCAGTGATCACATACATGGTATCCTGTGCAGTTTGACCATCTATAACACTATCAATGGTCAGATGCATGGTACCTAGTATGGTTTCACGATTTGTAACAATAGCAAAGATCAGATGCGTTGTACGCAGTAGAGTTTCACCATTTGTAACAGTACAAATGATCAGATACATGGTACCCTGTATGGTTTCACCATTTGTAACACTACCAACTATCAGATGCATGTTATCCTGTACGGTTTCACCATTTGTAACACTACCAACATTCAGATACATGGTACCCTGTATGGTTTCACCATTTGTAACACTACCAACTATCAGATGCATGTTATCCTGTACGGTTTCACCATTTGTAACACTACCAACATTCAGATACATGGTACCCTGTATGGTTTCACCATTTGTAACACTACCAACTATCAGATGCATGTTATCCTGTATGGTTTCACCATTTGTAACACTACCAACATTCAGATGCATGGTATCCTGAATGGTTTCACCATTTGTAACACTACCAATGATCAGATGCATGGTACCCTGTATGGTTTCACCATTTGTAACACTACCAACATTCAGATGCATGGTATACTGTATGGTTTCACCATTTGTAACACTACCAATGATCAGATGCATGGTATCCTGTATGGTTTCACCATTTGTAACATTACCAATGATCAGATGCATGGTACCCTGTATGGTTTCACCATTTGTAACACTACCAACATTCAGATGCATGGTATCCTGTATGGTTTCACCATTTGTAACACTACCAATGATCAGATGCATGGTATCCTGTATGGTTTCACCATTTGTAACACTACCAATGATCAGATGCATGGTACCCTGTATGGTTTCACCATTTGTAACACTACCAACTATCAGATGCATGTTATCCTGTACGGTTTCACCATTTGTAACACTACCAATGATCAGATGCATGGTATCCTGTATGGTTTCGTACAAGAAAAAACACAAACTAGTAAAACTACAAAAAGCGGGCAACACTGTAAGCAAAGTCAGAAAACCAAATAAATGTCAATTAAACACAATTTAATAGTTGAACACAATAAACCGAGCGCTTTTAGTAGGATCAGTGTCCTACCTTCTTCAGATAACATAAAAATCAATTAGCAGAGTATTTAAAACATAAGAGACACACAATTAAACAATTAGTAGAATGCTAAAAGAAACCTACTTGTCCTTAAATCTACAGTGGATTTACAAATATTGTACACTAAAATAAATAGATGTGCATACATTTTTCATGCTTAGAAATGAGAGATACTGAATGTTATAGCCAAATAAAAACATATTTATATACAATACTAGAATAATTTATTAAACCCTAACCTAATATATCTATATTACTAAAAACTATACAGTCATATAAATATAATGTAAATATTAAATAGATATAATATAATGCAATAAATTCAAAATGATTCATAATACATGAGTCTAAACAGATATATAAATATGTTTAAATTATAAAAACTCACGTGCAAATAGCCAAAGAATATTCAATTAGTTAAAATGGCTATATTCATCAAACAGATGAGTATAATGAATTAATTTAAAAATACATGTAATATATAAGAATAACTTCATTATAAAAAATATCTAAAGCCTATAAAAAATGTGTTTATATACCTACACCTATAGAACCGCATATCAGGGGCAGCCTAAAGCTTAGCACTCAGACAGTATGAAATCTTCAAGGTATAACCAAAACCATCAGCGCTACTTGTCAGCTTAAACTCAAAATTGAATACAATGTACAACTCATAGGCTTCACAAACACTTACTAGCTAAAATTATATAATAGACAACTCATGGTACTCTACTTAGGTCATCTATTTAGTGCTAACCATTTCAACATACTTTTAATAGATATATATTCATTTAAACCAGGATATGTGTGGGCTTCATTTCTAATCTGCCACATAATTTCATCAACTTCCAAATTTAACTGCCAAGGACCCCCTCTGAGATCCAGATGCCTTTGTTGTAAAACTGAAAATTTAAAACCATGATCAGGGAAGTCAACTATATGTCTAGCCAAGGCATTATTCAAATCTTTCTTGCTGATAGCATAACCATGTTCATAGATACATTGTCTCAATTTTCTCTCTGTCTTTCCGATATAAAATACGGAACACTGAGAACATGTAGCTACATATATGATACCTTTAGTATGACAATTATACCTTCCATTTATGAAAAATGTTTTATCTTTCAGCTTCATTTTGTTGTCACCACAGATAAACTTACATTGGTCACATGCACCACATTTGTACATATCAAAATTAGCTTGAGTGTCAACAGTTTTATTCCTTTCTAATATAGCTTTTAAATTAGCCCCTCTTCTAAAGGTAATTTTAGGTTGTAAGCCTAACACTTTAAGTAGCCCTTTGTCTCTATTATAATGGACCAATTCTTATATAAACTTTCTTTCGTATTATAGTGGTCCAACGAATAGGTACACAGGAAACTAACTCGATAGTCTGATTCAACCTTGTGAATAGGCAAATTATTAACTGTACTCAAGGCATTTGATATGGAAGGTGAACTATTTGTCAACAAGGGCCTAAAATGACCTACTTGTCTTTTATTACTGACTTCCAAGCAAATGGAATCTAACAAGGGCCTTGGGTAACCTCGACTTAGAAACATGCTCTTAAGGTGTGAACATTCCAAATCGAAGTCTGTATCATCGGTAACAATCCTAGCCGGTCTCACTAATTGTCCCTTCACAACAGCTTTCTTCTGGTGAAAGGGATGACTACTCGTAAAGTGCAAAAAGGAGTTTGAGTAGGACGGTTTTCTATATATTACACTCTTATACCTTCTGTTTATTATATCTTTGACAAGATGGACATCTAAATAATTGATTTCCATTTCTTCGAATTTATAAGTAAATTCGAAGAAATCAGTCATTGATTGCACACTTATCTATAAACGTAGAAATAAGTGCTTTAGGACCTTTCCATATAATGAACATATCATCCTGGCACCGAGTGTACCAGGCTACGTTTTCTATAAATAACTCATTCTGAAATAGCAAGGATCTCTCCCAGTATGCCATGATGCAGTTCGCAAAACTGCCCCCACATGAAGAGCCCATTTCTATGCCAGTTTTCTGCAGGAAGAAGCATCCATCGAAAAACATATAGTTGTTTTTTAATAGAATTTCAAGTAACGTCTCCACTAAATAAATAGTATTTTCTTCTATTTGTTTGAGAATCATAAATTCTCTAATCAGTTCTAGGCCAAGAGACTGTGGGATGGCTGTGTAGAGGTCCTTAACATCAATTGTAAATAAAATAGAGTCGCCAGAATATTCTAATTTATTAACATTTTCTAAGAAACTCCATGAGTCCTTGCATATTTGAAACTCCTGCTCAGTTAGTGGCTTTAAAACACTATCCACATATTTGGCACACCCATATGTAATAGAACCTCTACAGTCTACAATTGGCCTAAAGGGGGGGGGGGGTCATGGTAGCTTTTATGAATTTTCAGAGAGCCGAAAAGAGCAGGAATTTTAGGTGCATTCATTATCAAAAAGTGATACTTATCAACATCAATAGTTCCCTAAAGAAACAGATCATTAAGCAGTATGTTAATTTTCTTGTACGCTTTGTTAATTTCATTAATACTAACTGAAGTGTAAGCTTCTGTTTGTAAATATTTTTCCATATAAGACACATATACTTTTTGGTCCATAAACACCAGACCTCCCCCTTTATCAGGTTTCATAATCCTAATATTACAATAATGTAATAGCTTAATAAAATCACTTTCACGTTCTGTGATATTAAGCATTTTGTTCTCACCTTTTTTTTATGGTTGTTACTTATGGATCTAAAGTCCATCTCACAAATCTTTTCAAAAGTATTAAGAATACTATGTAGTGGAGGGTTGAAAAGGCTGGACACTCTTAAAGTATTAGTTAGGGATGGAACGCCCCCCATACAAACCTGCAGATTACGTTTCCGCACAAAAATTTTTAAGTCCAGGACTGCTCTTACTAAGTCCATGTTTTTATCTGGAACAAAGGATAAACCTTTGGAGAAAAAGTCAGTCATCTCTTCAGAAACCTCCAACGAGGTATAGTTATAGATCTTGAGATCCCCTTTGGAACTAGTAAGGACTTTGGGCAAATGTTGGAAAGGACATGTCATCTCCTCCGCTGGTTCCGTCTGTTCCGTACATGCCCTTGATTTCTGTTCCCTCTGCGATTGTTGTTGTTCCTGCCACCTTGGGCCATCTGAAAATCCGATGGTCGGTTAGGCCTCGGCTGGTTAGTATTTGGACTTTGATGGCCAGCATTAACATTATTCATATTGTTATTATTGTTATTCATATTATTGAGCCTTTCACTCCTACGTGCTGAAAGATAAAACATTTTTCATAAATGGAAGGTATAATTGTCATACTAAAGGTATCATATATGTAGCTACTTGTTCTCAGTGTTCCGTATTTTATATCGGAAAGACAGAGAGAAAAGTGAGACAACGTATCTATGAACATGTTTATGCTATCAGCAAGAAAGATTTGAATAATGCCTTGGCTAGACATATAGCTGACTTCCCTGATCATGGTTTTAAATTTTCAGTTTTACAACAAAGGCATCTGGATCCCAGAGGAGGTCCTTGGCAGTTAAATTTGGAAGTTGATGAAATTATGTGGCAGATTAGAACTGAAGCCCACACATATCCTGGTTTAAATGAATATATATCTATTAAAAGTATGTTGAAATGGTTGGCACTAAATAGATGACCTAAGTAGAGTACCATGAGTTGTCTATTATATAATTTTAGCTAGTAAGGGTTTGTGAAGCCTATGAGTTGTACACTGTATTCAAATTTGAGTTTAAGCTGACAAGTAGCGCTGATGGTTTTGGTTATACCTTGGAGATTTCATACTGTCTGAGTGCTAAGCTTTAGGCTTCCCCTGATATGCGGTTCTATAGGTGTAGGTATATAAACACATTTTTTTATAGGCTTTAGATATTATTTATAATGAAGTTATTCTTATATATTACATGTATTTTTAAATTAATTCATTATACTCATCTGTTTGATGAATATAGCCATTTTAACTAATAGAATATTCTTTGGCTATTTGCACATGAGTTTTTATAATTTAAACATATTTATATATCTGTTTAGACTCATGTATTATGAATAATTTTGAATTTATTGCATTATATTATATCTATTTATTTACATTATATTTATATGACTATATAGTTTTTAGTAATATAGATATATTAGGTTAGGGTTTAATAAATTATTCTAGTATTGTATATAAATATGTTTTTATTTGGCTATAACATTCAGTATCTCTCATTTCTAAGTGTGAGAAATGTATGCACATCTATTTATTTTAGCGTACAATATTTGGAAATCCACTGTAGCTTTAAGGACAAGTAGGTTTCTTTTAGCATTCTACTAATTGTTTAATTGCATGTCTCTTATGTTTTAAATAATTTGCTAATTGATTTTTATGTTATCTGAAGAAGGTAGGACACTGATCCTACCAAAAGCGTTCAGTTTATTGTGTTCAACTATTAAATTGTGTTTAATTGACATTTATTTGGTTCTCCGACTTTGCTTACAGTGTTGCCCACTTTTTGTGGTTATCCTGTATGGTTTCACAATTTGTAACACTACCAATGATCAGATGCATGGTATCCAGAATGCTTTTACCATTTGTAACACTTCCAATGTTCAGATGCATGGTATCCAGTACAGTTTCACGATTTGTAACACTACCAATGATCAGATGCATGTTATCCAGTATGGTTTCACCAGGTACAACAGTAACACATTGTTCAGATGACTAGCATCCAGTATGGATTGTAACAATACCAGTGACCATGTGCATGGTATCCAGTACACCTACACCATTTGTAACATTACAAGTGATCAGATGCACAGTACGCAGTACAGCTTCACCATTTGTAACACTATCAATGATCAGGTGTATGGTACCCAGTACAGTTTCACCATTTGTAGCACTACCAATTATCAAATGCAAGGTATCCAGTACTGTATCACCATTTGTAACACTGCCAATGATCCGATGCATGGAATCCAGTATGGGTTCTCCATCTGTAACTCTACCAATGATCAGATGCATGGTATTCAGTACGGTTTCACCAGGTGCAACACTACCACCTAGTACGGTTTCGGCATTTGTAACACTACCAGTGATCAGATGTATGGTATTCACTATGCTTTAACCATTTGTAACACTAACAATCATTAGATGCATGTTATCCAATATGGATTCATCATTTGTAAAACTACCAGTGATCATATGCATGGGATCCAGTATGGTTTCACCATTTGTAACATTAACAAAGATGAGATGCATGGTATCCAGTATACTTTCAGCATTTCTAACAATACAAATCATCAGATGCATGATATTGAGTATGCTTTTACCATTTCTAACACTACCAATGATCAGATGTATGGTATCCAAAATGGCTTTACCATCTGTAACACTACCACTGACTAGATTCATGGTATCCAGTATGGTTTCACCATTTGTAACACTACCAATGATCAGATGCATGGTATCCAGTATGGTTTCACCATTTTTAACATTACCAATGATCTCATACATGGTATCCAGTAGTTTGTCCATCGATAACACTATCAATGATCAGATGCATGGTACCCAGTATGGTTTCATCATTTGTAACAATAGCAAAGATCAGATGCATAGTACCCAGTATGGTTTTACCTTTTGTAACACTACTAATGATCAGATGTATGACACCAAGTAGAGTTTCACCATTTGTAACACTACCAATGATCAGATGCATGGTATCCAGTACACTTTCATGATTTGTAACATTATCAATCATGAAATGCATTGTATTCATGTGCGGTTTCACCATTTGTAACACTGTCAATGATCAGATGCATGGAATCCGGTATGGTTTCACTATTTGTAACACTACCAAGATCAGATGCATGGTATCCAGTACAGTTTCACCAGGTGCAATAATACCACTGTTCAGATGAATAGCATCCATTATGGATTGAAACACTACCAGTGATCATGTGCATGGTATCCAGTAAACCTCCACCATTTGTAACATTACTTGTGATCAGATGCACATTTCCCAGTACAGCTTCACCATTTGTAACACTACCAATGATCAGATCTATTGTACCCAGTACAGTTTCACCATTTGTAGCACTACCAAGCACTTTTTCACCAGTTGTAACACTACCAATGATCAGATGCATGGAATCCAGTATGGTTTTACCATTTGTAACACTACCAATGATCAGATGCGTGGTATCCAGTATAGTTTCACCAGGTGGAACACTATCACTGTTCAGATGAATAGCACCCAGTACGGTTTCACCATTTGTAACACTACCAATGATCAGATGCATGGTACCCAGTACGGTTTCACGATTTGTAACACTAACAATGATCAGATGCATGGTATCCAGTATGATTTCACCATTAGCAACATTAACAGTAATCAGTTGCATGGTATCCAATACAGTTCCACCATTTGTAAAAGTACCAATGATCAGATGCATGGTATCCAGCACTCACTCACCATTTGTAACACTATCAAAGAACAGATGCATGGTACCCAGTACGGTTCCACCATTTGTAAAGCTACCAATGATCAGATGCATAGAATTCAGTATGGTTTCACCATTTGTAACCCCACCAATGGTCAGATGCATGGCACCCAGAACGGTTTCACTATTTGTAACACTAGCAATGATCAGATGCATGGTGTTCAGCACAGTTTCACCGTTCTTAACACTACCAATGATCAGATGCATGGTATACAATACGGTTTCACCATTTGTAACAGTACTATTGATAAGTTTCATGAAATCCTGTACCGTTTCACCACTTATAGCAGTACCAATGATCAGTTGCATGGTATCCAGTATGGTTTTACAATTTGTAACACTAACAATGATCAGGTGCATGGCATCTAATATGGTTTCACTATTTGCAACACTAAGAGTGATCAGATGCATGGTATCCAGTACAGTTTCACCATTTGTAATACTACCAATGATCCGATGCATGGTATACAGTACAGTTTCACCATTTGTAACAATACTTATGATAAGATGCATGGAATACTGTACTGTTTCACCACATGTAATACTGCCAATGATCAGAAGCATGGTATCCACTATGATTTCAACATTTGTAACACTACCAATGATCAGATGCATGGTACCAGTAAGGTCTCACAATTTGTAATACTACCAATGATAAGATGCATGGTATCCAGGGTGGTTTCACAGTTTGCAACAGTACTAATGATAAGATACATTGAATGCTATATGGTATCACCACTTGTAACAATACTAATGATCAGATGCATGGTATCATGTACACTTTCAGCAGTTCTAACACTACAAATCATCAGATGCATGGTATCCAGTACTCTTTTACCATTAAAACTTTGATTACACTATCAGTGATCAGCTGTATCATACCCAAAATGGTTTTATGATCTGCAACACTACCACTGACCAGATGCTTGGCATCCAGTATGGTTTTACCATTTGTAACACTACCAATAAACAGATGCATGGTATCCAGTATGCTTTCAATGTCTGTAACACTACCAATGATCAGATGCAAGTTATCTAGTACAGTTTCACCATTTCTAACATTACCAATGACCAGATACATGGTACCCAATACAGTTTGACCATCGATAACACTATCAGTGATCAGATGCTTGGTACACAGTATGGTTATACCATTTCTAACAATAGCAAAACTAAGATGCATGGTACTCAGTACGGTTTTACCATTTCTAACATCACCAATGATCAGATGCATGGTACCCAGAATGGTTTCACTATTTGAAACAATAGCAAAGATTAGATGCATGGTACCCAGTACAGTTTCACCATTTGTAACACTGCCAGTGACCAGATACACAGTATGCAGTATGGTTTTACCAGTTTTAACTCTACCAATAATCAGATACATGGTACCCAGTACAGTTTCACCATCGATAACACTATCAGTGATCAGATGCAGGGTACCCAGTATGGTTTCACCATTTGTAACAATAGCAAAGATCAGATGCATGACACCCAATATGGTTTCACCATTTGCAACACTACCAATGATCAGATGCATGGTACCCAGTAGTGTTTCACCATTTTAACACTATCAATGATCAGATGCAATGGTATCCAGTACAATATTACCATTTGTAACACTACTACTGATCTGATGCATGGTATGCAGTACAGTTTCACTGTCTGTAACACTACCAATGATCAGATGCAAAGTACAACATTACCATTTGTAACACTACTACTGATCTAATGCATGGTATGCAGTATGGTTTCACCATTTGTAACACTACTAAAGATCAGATGTATGGCATCCCATAATATTTTATCATTTGTAACACTACCAATGATCAGATGCATAGTACCCAGTATGGTTTCACCATTTTAACACTATCAATGATCAGATGCAATGGTATCCAGTACAATATTACCATTTGTAACACTACTACTGATCTGATGCATGGTATGCAGTACAGTTTCACTGTCTGTAACACTACCAATGATCAGATGCAAAGTACAACATTACCATTTGTAACACTACTACTGATCTGATGCATGGTATGCAGTACAGTTTCACCATTTGTAACACTACTAAAGATCAGATGTATGGCATCCCGTTAAGTTTCATCATTTGTAACACTACCAATGATCAGATGCATTATATCAGTATGGTTTCTCCATTTGTATCACTACCAATGATCACATGCATTGTATTCAGTATGGTTTTACCATTTGTAGTTCTGCCAATGATCAGATACATGACATCCAGTACGGTTTCACCATTTGTAACACTACCAATGATTAAATGACAATGTATCCAGTTGAGTTTCACTATTTCTAACATAACCAGTGATCAGATGCATGGTCTACAGTACAGTTTCACCATTTGTAACACTACCAATGATCAGATGCATGGTATCCAGTAATACTTCACCATTTGAAACACAACCAGTGATCAGATATATGGTATCCAGTACACTTTCACCATTTGTAGCACTTGCAATGATCAGATGAATGGTATGCAGTATGGTTTCACCATTTGCAACACTAACAATGATCAGATACATGGTATCCAGTATACTTTAAGCATTTCTAACACTGCAAATTATAAGATGCATGATATCCAGTACACTTTTACCATTTGTAATACTACCAATGATCAGATGTATTGTACCCAAAATAGCTTTACCATGTGTAACACTATAACTGACCAGATGCATGGTATCCTGTATGGTTTCACATAACACTACCAATGATTAAATGCCGGGTATCCAGTATGCTTTCAATGTTTGTAACACAACCCATGATCAGCTGCATGGTATTCAGTACATTCAGACCATTTGTAACACTGTCAATGATCAGATGCATGGTATCCAGTATGTTTCATCATTTGTAACACTACCAATGATCATCTGCATGGTATCCAGTAAGTTTCACCATTTGTTACACTATCAGTGATCAGATGCATGGTATCCAGTGCGGTTTCACCAGGTGCAACACTTCAGCTTTTCAGATGAATAGCATCCAGTACGGATTGTAACACAACCAGTGATCATGTGCAAGATATCCAGTACACCTACACCATTTGTAACATTACAAGTGATCAGATGCACAGTACCCAGTACAGGTTCACCATCTGTAACACTTCTAATGATCAGGTGTATGGTACCCAGTACAGTTTCACCATTTGTAGCACTACCAATTATCAGACGCATGGTAGCCAGTACTGTTTCACCATTTACAACACTACCAATGATCAGATGCATGGAATCCAGTATGGTTTCACCATTTGTAACACTACCAATAATCAGATGCATGGTATCCAGTAGGATTTCACCAGGTGCAACACTACCACTGTTCAGATGAATAGCATCCAGTACGGTTTCACCATTTGTAACACTACCAATGATCAGATGCATGGTATCCACTATGCTTTAACCCTTTGTAACACTAACAATCATCAGATGCATGGTATCCAGTATGGATTCACTATTTGTAAAACTACCAATGATCAGATGCATTGTATCCCGTAACATTTCACCATTTGCAACACTAACAATGATCAGATGCATGGTATTTAATACAGTTTCACCATTTGTAACACTACCAATGATCAGATGCATGGTACTTAGTACGGTTTCACCCTTTGTAACACTAACAATGATCAGATGCATGGTATCCACTATGATTTTTACCATTAGCAACACTAACAATAATTAGTTGCATGGTATCCAGTACAGTTCCAACATTTGTAAACCTAAAATTATCAGATGCATGGAATCCAGTATGGTTTCACCATTTGTAACACCAACAAAGGTCAGATGTATGGCACCCAGCACGGTTTCACTATTTGTAACACTACCAATGATCAGATGCATGGTATACAATATGGTTTCACCATTTGTAACACTACTAATGATAAGATTCATGGAATCATGTTCCGTTTCACCACTTATAGCAGTACCAATGATCAGCTGCATGGTATCCAGAATGGTTTCATAATTTGTAACACTACCAATGATCAGGTGCATGGCACCCACTACACTTTCACTATTTGCAACACTAAGAGTGATCAGATGCATGATATCCAGTATGGTTTCACCATTTGTAATACTACCAGTGATCAGATGCGTGGTACCCATTACAATTCCACAATTTGTAAGACTACCAATGATCAGATGCGTGGCATACAGTACAGTTTCAGCATTTGTAACAATACTTATGATAAGATGCATGGAATCCTGTACTGTTTCACCACTTGTAACACTACCAATGATCAGATGCATGGTAACCACTATGATTTCACCATTTTAACACTACCAATGATCAGATGCATGGTACCCAGTACGGTTTCACAATTTGTAACACTACCAATGATCAGTTGCCTGGTATCCAGAATGCTTTCATAATTTGTAACACTACCAATGATCAGGTGCATGGCACCCACTACGGTTTCACTATTTGCAACACTACCAATGATCAGATGCATGGTATCCAGGATGGTTTCACTATTTGAAACAGTACTAATGATACGATGCATGGAATCTTGTATGGTTTCATCACTTGTAACACTACCATCGCTCAGATTCATAGTATCCAGTATGGTTTCATCATTTGTAAAACTACCAATGATCATATGCATGGTATCCAGTATGGTTTAACCATTTGTAACACTAAAAATGACCAGATGCATGGTAACCAGTACTCTCACCATTTTTAACACCACCAATGATCATATGCATGGTATCGGGACTATATCATATAATCGAAAGCTGAAAAGTCTGAAGCACAAAACTTCGAACTTCAAAGCTCGATATCTGACATCATTGAATCTACAAAAGAAACCCCACTAAATACCCCCTCAAAAAAAACACTCTATGCAGGGGGGCAAGCTTCCTGCACCCCCCAGATGGGAGTCTGCGCTCACACCCCACTAGTGAAATATACCAACTCCGAGATTGCACTACAGTGCAGTAAAGGGAAATCTTCCCTTCTCGCACTCTATGGTGATCGCTGATCTACGATTCAACGTTTTTGAACTTTGAGCTTTCCAGTTCGAATTTTTGTATTTCAGACTTTTCAGTTTTCGAGTTTATGATATAGACCCATGGTATCCACAATGTTTTCACCATTTTCAACACTAATAATGAGTAGATGCATGGTATTCAGTATGGTTTCACTATTTATAACACTACCAATGGTTAGATGCAAGGTATCCAGTACAGTTTCACCATTTCTAACATAACCAGTGATCACATACATGGTCTCCAGTAAAGTCTCACAATTTGTAACACTAGAAATGATTAGATGCATGGTATCCAGTACAGCTTCACCGTTTGTAATATTTCCAGTAATCAGATGTATGGCATCCAGTACTCTTACACCATTTATAACACTTCTAATGATCAGATGCATGGTATACAATACAGTTTCAGTATTTTTAACACTACCAGTGATCAGATGCGTGGTATCCACTATTATTTTACCATTTGTAAAACCACCAATAATCAGATGCATGGTATTCAGTACAGTTTCCCCATTTATAACACTACCAATGATCAGATGCATGGTATCCAGTACACTTTCACCATTTGTAACATTACCAATGATCAGATGCCCGGTATGCAGTACAGCTTCACCATTTTTAACACAACTAGTGATCAGATTCCTGGTATCCAGTACAATTTCACCATTTCTAACACTAAAAATGATCAGATGCATGGTATCCATTACGTGTTCACCATTTGTAACATTACCAATATATGGTACCCAGTACAGTTTGGCCATCTGTAACACTACCACTGACCAGATGCATGGTGTCCAGTATGGCTTCATCATTTGTAACACAACCAATAATCAGATGCATGGTATCCAGTATGGTTTCACCAGGTGCAACACTACCATTGTTCAGATGAATAGCATCCAGTATGGTTTCACCATTTGTAACACTACCAATAATCAGATGCATGGTATCCACTATGCTTTAAACATTTGTAACACTAACAATCAACAGATGCATGGTATCCAATATGGACTCACCATTTCTAAAACTACCAATGATCATATGCATGGTATCCAGTATGATTTCACCAGTTGAAACACTACAAATGATCAGATGCATGGCACCCAGTACGATTTCACCATTTGTAACACAACCAATAATCAGTTGCATGGTATCCAGTACAGTTCCACCATTTCTAATCCTGCCAATGATTAGATCTATTGTATCCAACACTCGTTTATCATTTGTAACACTACCAATGATCAGATGCATAGTATCCAGTACAGTTCCACCATTTGTAAACCTACCAATGATCAGATGCATGGAATTCAGTACGGTTTTACCATTTGTAAAACCACCAATGGTCAGATGAATAGCATCCATTACGGATTGAAACTCTACCAGTGATCATGTGCATGGTATCCAGTAAACCTCCATTTGTAACATTACATGTGATCAGATGCACATTTCCCAGTACAGCTTCACCATTTGTAACACTACCAATGATCAGATCTATTGTACCCAGTACAGTTTCACCATTTGTAGCACTACCAATTATCAGAAGCATGGTATCCAGCACTTTTTCACCAGTTGTAACACTACCAATGATCAGATGCTTGGAATCCAGTATGGTTTCACCATTTGTAACACTACCAATGATCAGATGCATGGTATCCAGTATAGTTTCACCAGGTGCAACACTATCACTGTTCAGATGAATAGCACCCAGTACGGTTTCACCATTTGTAACACTACCAATGATCAGATGCATGGTACCCAGTACGGTTTCACGATTTGTAACACTAACAATGATCAGATGCATGGTATCCAGTATGATTTCACCATTAGCAACATTAACAGTAATCAGTTGCATGGTATCCAATACAGTTCCACCATTTGTAAAAGTACCAATGATCAGATGCATGGTATCCAGCACTCACTCACCATTTGTAACACTATCAAAGATCAGATGCATGGTACCCAGTACAGTTCCACCATTTGTAAAGCTACCAATGATCAGATGCATAGAATTCAGTACGGTGTCACCATTTGTAACCCCACCAATGGTCAGATGCATGGCACCCAGAATGGTTTCACTATTTGTAACACTAGCAATGATCAGATGCATGGTGTTCAGCACAGTTTCACCGTTCTTAACACTACCAATGATCAGATGCATGGTATACAATATGGTTTCACCATTTGTAACAGTACTATTGATAAGATTCATGAAATCCTGTACCGTTTCACCACTTATAGCAGTACCAATGATCAGTTGCATGGTATCCAGTATGGTTTCACAATTTGTAACACTAACAATGATCAGGTGCATGGCATCTAATATGGTTTCACTATTTGCAACACTAAGAGTGATCAGATGCATGGTATCCAGTACAGTTTCACCATTTGTAATACTACCAATGATCCGATGCATGGTATACAGTACAGTTTCACCATTTGTAACAATACTTATGATAAGATGCATGGAATACTGTACTGTTTCACCACATGTAATACTGCCAATGATCAGAAGCATGGTATCCACTATGATTTCAACATTTGTAACACTACCAATGATCAGATGCATGGTACCAGTATGGTCTCACAATTTGTAATACTACCAATGATAAGATGCATGGTATCCAGGGTGGTTTCACAGTTTGCAACAGTACTAATGATAAGATACATTGAATGCTATATGGTTTCACCACTTGTAACAATACTAATGATCAGATGCATGGTATCATGTACACTTTCAGCAGTTCTAACACTACAAATCATCAGATGCATGGTATCCAGTACTCTTTTACCGTTAAAACTTTGATTACACTATCAGTGATCAGCTGTATCATACCCAAAATGGTTTTATGATCTGCAACACTACCACTGACCAGATGCTTGGCATCCAGTATGGTTTTACCATTTGTAACACTACCAATGGACAGATGCATGGTATCCAGTATGCTTTCAATGTCTGTAACACTACCAATGATCAGATGCAGGTTATCTAGTACAGTTTCACCATTTCTAACATTACAATGACCAGATACATGGTACCCAGTACAGTTTGACCATCGATAACACTATCAGTGATCAGATGCTTGGTACACAGTATGGTTATACCATTTCTAACAATAGCAAAACTAAGATGCATGGTACTCAGTACGGATTTACCATTTCTAACATCACCAATGATCAGATGCATGGTACCCAGAATGGTTTCACTATTTGAAACAATAGCAAAGATTAGATGCATGGTACCCAGTACAGTTTCACCATTTCTAACTGCCAATGACCAGATACACAGTATGCAGTATGGTTTTACCAGTTTTAACTTTACCAATAATCAGATACATGGTACCCAGTACAGTTTCACCATCGATAACACTATCAGTGATCAGATGCAGGGTACCCAGTATGGTTTCACCATTTGTAACAATAGCAAAGATCAGATGCATGACACCCAATATGGTTTCACCATTTGCAACACTACCAATGATCAGATGCATGGTACCCAGTAGTGTTTCACCATTTTAACACTATCAATGATCAGATGCAATGGTATCCAGTACAATATTACCATTTGTAACACTACTACTGATCTGATGCATGGTATGCAGTACAGTTTCACTGTCTGTAATACTACCAATGATCAGATGCAAAGTACAACATTACCATTTGTAACACTACTACTGATCTGATGCATGGTATGCAGTACAGTTTCACCATTTGTAACACTACTAAAGATCAGATGTATGGCATCCCATAATATTTTATCATTTGTAACACTACCAATGATCAGATGCATAGTACCCAGTATGGTTTCACCATCTGTAACACTACCAATGATCAGATGCATGGTACCCAGTATAGTTTCACCATTTGTAACACTACCAATGATCAGATGCAATGGTATCCAGTACAATATTACCATTTGTAACACTACTACTGATCTGATGCATGGTATGCAGTACAGTTTCACTGTCTGTAACACTACCAATGATCAGATGCAAAGTACAACATTACCATTTGTAACACTACTACTGATCTGATGCATGGTATGCAGTACGGTTTCACCATTTGTAACACTACCAATGATCAGATGCAATGGTATCCAGTACAATATTACCATTTGTAACACTACTACTGATCTGATGCATGGTATGCAGTACAGTTTCACCATTTGTAACACTACTAAAGATCAGATGTATGGCATCCCGTTAAGTTTCATCATTTGTAACACTACCAATGATCAGATGCATTATATCAGTATGGTTTCTCCATTTGTATCACTACCAATGATCACATGCATTGTATTCAGTATGGTTTTACCATTTGTAGTTTTGCCAGTGATCAGATACATGACACCCAGTACAGTTTCAACATTTGTAACACTACAGATGATTAAATGACAATGTATCCAGTAGAGTTTCACTATTTCTAACATAACCAGTGATCAGATGCATGGTCTACAGTACAGTTTCACCATTTGTAACACTACCAATGATCAGATGCATGGTATCCAGTAATACTTCACCATTTGAAACACAACCAGTGATCAGATATATGGTATTCAGTACACTTTCACCATTTGTAGCACTTGCAATGATCAGATGAATGGTATGCAGTATGGTTTCACCATTTGTAACACTAACAATGATCAGATACATGGTATCCAGTATACTTTAAGCATTTCTAACACTACAAATTATAAGATGCATGATATCGAGTACACTTTTACCATTTGTAATACTACCAATGATCAGATGTATTGTACCCAAAATAGCTTTACCATCTGTAACACTATAACTGACCAGATGCATGGTATCCTGCATGGTTTCACATAACACTACCAATGATCAGATGCCGGGTATCCAGTATGCTTTCAATGTTTGTAACACTACCCATGATCAGATACATGGTATCCAGTACGGTTTCACCATCTGTAACACTGTCAATGATCACATGCATGGTATCCAGTATGTTTCATCATTTGTAACACTACCAATGATCATCTGAATGGAATCCAGTAAGTTTCACCATTTGTTACACTATCAATGATCAGATGCATGGTAGCCAGTGCAGTTTCACCAGGTGCAACACTTCAGCTTTTCAGATGAATAGCATCCAGTATGGATTGTAACACTACCAGTGATCATGTGCAAGATATCCAGTACACCTACACCATTTGTAACATTACAAGTGATCAGATGCACAGTACCCAGTACAGGTTCACCATCTGTAACACTTCTAATGATCAGGTGTATGGTACCCAGTACAGTTTCACCATTTGTAGCACTACCAATTATCAGACGCATGGTATCCAGTACTGTTTCACCATTTGCAACACTACCAATGATCAGATCCATGGAATCCAGTATGGTTTCACCATTTGTAACACTACCAATAATCAGATGCATGGTATCCAGTAGGATTTCACCAGGTGCAACACTACCACTGCTCAGATGAATAGCATCCAGTACGGTTTCACCATTTGTAACACTACCAATGATCAGATGCATGGTATCCACTATGCTTTAACCCTTTGTAGCACTAACAATCATCAGATGCATGGTATCCAGTATGGATTCACTATTTGTAAAACTACCAATGATCAGATGCATTGTATCCAGTAACATTTCAACATTTGCAACACTAACAATGATCATATGCATGGTATTTAATACAGTTTCACTGTTTGTAACACTATCAATGATCAGATGCATGGTACTCAGTATGGTTTCACCCTTTGTAACACTAACAATGATCAGATGCATGATATCCACTATGATTTTACCATTAGCAACACTAATAATAATTAGTTGCATGGTATCCAGTACAGTTCCAACATTTGTAAACCTACAATTATCAGATGCATGGAATCCAGTATGGTTTCACCATTTGTTAACACCAACAGTGGTCAGATGTATGGCACCCAGCACGGTTTCACTATTTGTAACAATACCAATGATCAGATGCATGGTATACAATATGGTTTCACCATTTGTAACACTACTAATGATAAGATTCATGGAATCATGTTCCGTTTCACCACTTATAGCAGTACCAATGATCAGCTGCATGGTATCCAGAATGGTTTCATAATTTGTAACACTACCAATGATCAGGTGCATGGCACCCACTACGGTTTCACTATTTGCAACACTAAGAGTGATCAGATGCATGATATCCAGTACGGTTTCACCATTTGTAATACTACCAGTGATCAGATGCGTGGTACCCATTACTATTCCACAATTTGTAAGACTACCAATGATCAGATGTGTGGCATACAGTACAGTTTCACCATTTATAACAATACTTATGATAAGATGCATGGAATCCTGTACTGTTTCACCACTTGTAACACTACCAATGATCAGATGCATGGTAACCACTATGATTTCACCATTTTAACACTACCAATGATCAGATGCATGGTACCCAATACGGTTTCACAATTTGTAACACTACCAATGATCAGATGCATGGTATCCAGGGTGGTTTCACCGATTAAAAGAGTACTAATGATAAGATGCATGGAATCCTGTATGGTTTCACCACTTGTAACACTACCAATGCTCAGATTCATGGTATCCATTATGGTTTCACCATTTGTAACAATAGAAATGACCAGATGCATGGTAACCAGTACTCTTTCACTATTTTTAACAATACCAATGATCATACACATGGTATCAGGACTATATCATATAATCGAAAGCTGAAAAGTCCGAAGCACAAAGCTTCGAACTTCAAAGCTCTCAATCTGACAACATCAAATCTACAAAAATCCCCATTAAATACTTAAAACAAAAAAAAGTGCTGTATGTAGGGGGGCAAGCCCCTCTGCACCCCCACACTCCCCGCTAGTTAAATATACCAACTCCGAGATCACACTACAGTACAGTAAAGAGAAATCTTCCCGCACTCGATGGAGATTGTCGTTCTACAGTTCAATGTTTTTGAACATTGAGCTTTCCAATTTGAAGTTTTGTGCTTCGGACTTATCAGCTTTCGAAGTTATGATATAGTCCCATGGTATCCACTATGTTTTCACCATTTGCAACACTAATAATGAGTAGATGCATGGTACCCAGTACAGTTTCACCATTTATAACCCTACCAATGAATTGATGCATGGTACCCAGTACGGTTCCTCCATTTATAACACTACTAATGATCAGATGTATGGTATCCAGTACAGTTTCACCATTTGTAAAACTACCAATGGTCAAATGCATGGTATCCAGTGCTGTTTCACCATTTGTAACACTAACAATGATCATAAACATGGGACACAGTATGGCTTCACCATTTGTACCACTACCAATGATCAGATGCATTGTATTCAGTATGGTTTCAGTATTTGTAACACTACCAATGATCTGATGCATGGTATGCAGTAATGTTTCACCATTTGTAACACTACCAGTGATCAGATGTATGGCATCCTGTACAGCTTCATCATTTGTGACACTACCAATGATCAGATGCACTGTATCCAGTGCGGTTTCACCATGTCTAATACTGCCAATGATCAGATACATGGTATACAGTATGGTTTCAACATTTGTAACACTACCGATGATTAGATGCAATATATCCAGTATAGCTTCACCATTTCTAACATAACCAGAGATCAGATACATGGTCTACAGTACAGTTTCACCATTTGTAACACTACCAATGATCAGATTCATGGTATGCAGTATGGTTTCACCATTTGTAACACTACCAATGATCAGATGTATGGTACCCAAAATGGCTTTACCATCTGTAACACTACCACTGACCAGATGCATGGTATCCAGTATGGTTGCACATAACACTACCAATGATCAGATGCATGGTATCCAGTATGCTTTCAATGTTTGTAACAATACCTGTGATCAGATACATGGTATCCAGTACAGTTTGACCATCGATAACACTATCACTGATCAGATGCATGGTACCCAGTATGGCTTCACCATTTGTAACAATAGCAAAGATCAGATGCATGGTACCCAGTATGGTTTTACCCTTTGTAACACAACTAATGATCAGATGCATGGTACCCAGTATGGTTTCACCATTTGTAATACTGCCAGTGATCAGATGCATGGTATCCATTACTAATTCAAGTCATTTTACGTTGGCAAGACATCACGTCCACTACGTATTAGAATTGGGGAACACCGTAGCGATATTCGTAACCATAAAACCTCTAATGCATTATATTTACATACAGTCAAACATCCCAGTGCCAAGTTTATGTTTATTATTATAGACAAAATTACAGGCAACAGGCAAAATCAAACAAGATGGCAAGGTATTTTAAGCCATAAAGAAAGATACTGGATCACACATTTAGGAGCCCTTTTTCCTCCTGGTCTCAATGACCATTTATAATGTATATGATTACCATGTCTTATCTGATTATTCAATAATATATTGCATTTAGGACTATATTGTACATTATGTTGATTACCATTAATTGTGTATCTGCTTTAGATCACTTGATCCAGCATGAGTTAATAGTTATAATCACACATGCATTGTTACAGGCATTAGAATTTAGGGTGCCATATTGCTTTATATGTGATTGAGGAGCCTTATGTGAATGTCTTTTTCTTATT